>NC_133661.1:211507021-211576992 GCF_037893015.1 Macrotis lagotis
CTCAGAAACGGATGTCTTTGGATCTGTCAAATAGTAGATTGCTGTAGTAATTTACTGTAACTTCTTTTGAACCTATCCTAATCCACTGATCCATTACTCTATTTCCTAAGCAGTACCAGGCAATTTTGATGACTGCCACTTTATAGTATAGTTTTAGATCTGGTAGAGCTAGGCCACTTTCCTTTACATTTTTTTTCATTAGTTTCCTTGTTATTCCTGACCTTTTGTTGCTCCAGATGAATTTTGTTACTATTTTTTCTAGCTCAGTAAAGTAGTTATTTGGTAGTTTGAATGGTATGGCACTGAATAAGTAATTTAATTTGGATAGAATTGTAATTTGTATTATATAAGCTTGACCTAACCATGAGCAATTGACAGTTTTCCAATTATGTGCATACAGTTTCAGGGTTTGTCTTGGGAGGTAGATCCCCAAGTATTTAATGTTGTCTATAGTTATTTTAAATGGAATTTCCTCTTTCTATCTATTGCTCTTGGGCTTTGTTGTTCAAATATAGAAATACTGATGATTTATGTGAATTTATTTTATATCTTGCTACTTTGCTGAATTTGTTAATTGTTTCAAGGAGTTTTTTTAGATGATTTTTTTTATCAGGTTCTCTAAGTATACTGTCATATCATCTGCAAAGATTGAAATCTTTGCTTCCTTATTGCCAGTTCTGATTCTTTCAATTTCTTTTTCTTCTCTTATTGCTACAGCTAGCATTTCTTTTTTTTTTTTAGGTTTTTGCAAGGCAAATGGGGTTAAGTGGCTTGCCCAAGGCCATACAGCTAGGTGATTATTAAGTGTCTGAGACCGGATTTGAACCCAGGCACTCCTGACTCCAGGGCCAGTGCTTTATCCACTACACCACCTAGCCGCCCTACAGCTAGCATTTCTAATACTATATTGAATAGTAATGGTGATAATGGACATCTTTGTCTTACCCCTGATTTTATTGGAAATGCTCCAAGTTCATTTTCATTACATGTAATATTTGTTGATGGTTTTAGATAGATACTATTTATTATTTTAAGGAAAACTTCATTTATTCCTAAACTTTCTAGTGTTTTAAATAGGAATGAATGTTGTAATTGCTGTATTTCCAGCATCTATTGAGATAATCATATGATTTCTGTTGGTTTTGCTATTGATATGTCCAATTATGTTGAGTGTTTTTCTAATATTGAACCATCCCTGCCTACATGGTATAAATCTTATCCTGATTTTTTACTTCAGATGAGGCATAATATATTTTACTCCATCCTTTTATCTTTACTCTGTGTGTGCCTCTCTGTTTCAAATGTGTTGTTTGTAAACAACATATTATAGTATTCTGATTTTTAATGCATTCTAATATTTGCTTCCATTTTATGGGACAGTTCATCCCATTGACATTTACAATTAAGATGACTAATTCTGTATTTCCCTCCTTGCTATCTTCCTCCATTTATATTTTTCTCTTTCCTCTTATTCCTCCTCACCAAAATTTTACTCCCTTTCCCCCTTGAATTTTCTTTTAAAATTTAGCTTTCAGTTTATTTTCGCCTTTACCTTTGCCTTCCCTTTGATCAGTCCCTTCTTCTTTTATCTTTCCCTTTCCCCATACCCCACTTACCTGTAGATTAGGATAAAATTTTAAACCCAAGTGGCAATGTATCTTATTCCCTCTCTGGGTCATCTATTGAATAGAATTTACTCAGAGTTCAAACTCTCCCTTCTTTCCCTCTAAAATTATAAATCTTTGTGCCTCTCTATTTGGTTTTATTTATGGCTCTAGTACTATTATTTGGGTATCATCAATAACAGTTTTTGTGGGGAAGGGGGTATTATGTTTACTCTTAAACAAGAATATTTGAGAAATGTGTACATAAATTAAAGAAAAAATTAAAAATGTGAAAAAAGTAAGGTTGGACAGACCTGTTCTAATTTAAAAAGGGATATTAAAGAGGAAAGTTAACCAATAAGAACACAGAGACATGACAGCAAACCTGGCCAGGCAGAGATAGCTAAACACTAAACTGAGTCAGAGCACCTTGTACCAGAGAGGCCCTGACCTCCAGGGAAAATTCACATTGTTCTCACACTAGAGGGTCTCCAAAACACATCTCAAACAAGCCCATATATTCATCAGAAATGCCAGAAAAATCTAATGTTTGGTCCATTCAAAAAACAAATGATACACTTAACTCTAGGGACAATTCTTCATCACCCACCCCAGCTGGAAAACAAAAGCAATTACCATCAAAGGTGGTAATCCATAACAAACTAGAGATAAAATCCAGAGAACATTTCCAAGTAAAACAATTTGAGCTGAAAAAATGGTAGCTTCACCTTATTCCAAGGCCAGTTTTAAAAACAAGATTGTCTTTGTAAATTGATGTCCTTTCCCTGTAAAAGCAAAAAGCTATTGACTGCTGGGATGGACAGGAATGGAAAAATAGGAAAATATCAACTACAATGTATAAGGTAGCAGAAGAAGGAATGAGAGATAACAGAGTATGGGGGGTGAGTACCAGAGAAGAACCAGGAAGGACAATAGCTGAAAATGGTCCTGTTCAAGAGTAACAGAAAGAGAAGAAGTTTTAAAAGCTTGTAATGGCTTTGGAGGAGGACTTTTTAATTTCTTTTTCCTTGCTCTCCAAAATTTTGCACTGTTTCTTCCAACGACCTGGTTCCTTACAATAATGACAAATTCCTGTTACTTGATTCTCTGATTGGCTTCTGGTAAAAGCTAGATTTTTGAAAAGGAGCTGCTTTCTGCTTGATCTGCATAGTATATAATTTATCTTTCTTTGCCTTCAACTTCTCTTTTTTCCAACTGGGCATCTAAAGTCTGTCATAGTTGAGCAGTTGGTTCAACTATGAACTGGGGATGCTTAGTTTGCCATTCTGGCTGGGTAATTTTAATATTTTTTGATAAAAATGGTTAAAGATTGTTAACAGTGTAAGAGAGAAACTGATTCTGTCTTTCTCCTTCCTGATCATGCTTTAAACCAGAATTTGCATCAAAACCTTCTGCTAAATGTTCAAAAAATTGAAATACTATTTCATCTAATCTTAGAATAACATTTTTGAAAAATCCACTGGTCTGAGAAAAGCAAAAATTGTAAGAACATTAAAACATAGGGTTAAAATAACATAACAATAACAACAAAATTGGGTTAGACATGAAGTTTTATTCTCCAGTATTTACCATTGCTGTTATGGGGAGGTCATTCTAGCAATGACCACCCTAAGCTGAAGGAGATCAGTAAATTTATACAGTAACAAGGTAAGGGTAACAGAATATAGAACAAGAGTAGACAAAATCTTAAACTTCCCTGGAGACCATTCTCTTATTTAACATTAAGGAACCATCCTTCTACAATGCTATTTTGCCTGAGGGAGGTAAATTTTTTTTATTTTAATTACCAGGAGGGCAGGGTGAGTACTTGCTTTCCAACTCTAAAGGAGGAGAGAATTCTTTTTCTGGATCAGGAAGGCAGGACAAGATCTTCCTTTCAATTTTTTTTTTGTTTTTTGTTTGGCAAGGCAGTGGGGTTAAGTGACTTGCCCAAGGTCACATAGCTCGGTAATTATTAAGTATCTGAGGCCACATTTGAACTCAGATCCTCCTGACTCCAGGACTAGGGTTCTATCCACTGTGCCACCTAGCTGCCCCCTTCCTTTCAAATTATAAAGGATGCAATTCTTTTCTGGATTAAGGAGGGTAGAACAAGTCTTCCTTTCAAAATCTAAGGAGGACATATTCCATTCCTCACAATAGCAAAGAAAATAGTGTACTAATTATTGCCCAGGAATAGTTGTACTAATTATTATACTTTGACAAGACCTATAGTGATGAGGGAATCATTATCTCTCAAAGCAACCCATTCCATTTGGAGTAACTTTTTTATATCATCACATTTGGAATTTTTCTTTACATTAGAACTATGGGGACTTCTAGTGGAGCCAAGATGGTGGTGTGAAGTTAACATGCTTCAGGAGCTTTTCCCCTACCAAAGATAAATGAAACCTCTACTCTCCCATTCACACTACAGATCCCTCCAAGAAAAAGAGACGATTCAAAGAAATTTTCAACTGCAGACATTGTGGAGGATCTTCAGTGAAGGTCTATCTCTTTCAGGGAAGAGGGGAAAAGTCCAGGAGGCAGGAGAACAGAGAAGCCAGTGAAACAGGAGTGCAATCCAGGTCCCAACAGCTTAACAACAGCAGAGGTTCTGGCAGCTAGATAGCAAGCCAGCAGGGAGGACTCCAACCCCAAACAAAGTCTGAATCCTGAGAACGCTGAGGTAAAAGACAGGACTGATTTAGGAACAAATAACTGCTAAGTCAGAGCCTAGACCTAAAGGAGGACAAAAACCTCTGCAAAGACAAGGCCTGGACTATGTCTTAGTCAAGGACAAGCCTGGGATCAGACCCCAGCCTCAGGGAAAAAAAAAACCAAACTTCTTATACCCCAGGAGCAGAGCTAAAACACAAAGATGAACAAAAAAAAGCTAAAAGAGTGTTTACTATAGAAAACTACAAACAAAGATGATGACAAGAACATAGTGAAAAAAATCACTCATGGGGAAGTATCATAACAGTCTATAAATTGGACTCGATTACAAAAACTCATCAAAGAGCTTAAAAAAGAATTTAAAAACCAAAGAAGAGAGGAGGAAGAAGAAAAATGGAAAAAAAGAAAGGAGTCAAGCAGGAAAGTTATGAAAAGTTGACCAAAGAAATCAACTCTGTTGAAAGTAAAAATTACCAACTGGAAGAGGAAATATAAAAGCTAATTGAAGAAAATAAAACCCTAAAAATTAGAACTGAACCAATAGAAACCAGTGAATCTACAAGACTATAAGATTCCATGAAACAAAATAAAAAAAACTAAAAAATTGAAGAAAATGTAAAGTACCTTTTAGGAAAAATGAATGACCTGGAAAATAGAATCAGAAGAGACAATCTATGAATCATCAGACTACAAGAAAACCTGGCTCAAAGGAAGAACCAGGAAAACATTTTGCAGGAAATTATAAGGGAAAATTGTCCAAATCTACTTGAACAAGATAACAATATAACCATTGAAAGAATTCATAGAACCCTCCAGAAAGAGACCCCAGGATAAAAGCTTCAAAGGCTGTAATAGCTAAATTCTAGAACTCTCAAATAAAGGAGAGAATATTGCAAGCAGCAAAAAGAAAACAGTTCAAATACAAAGGAAACACAATCAGACTCTCCCAGGACCTATCAGCCTCAACACTGAAGGACTGGAAGAATTGGAATAGCATATTTTGGAGACCAAAGGACCTAGGATTACAACCCAGAATGGACTACCCTGCAAAATTCAGCATAAACTGTCAGGGGAAAAGGTGGATGTTCAAGGAAATAGAGGACTTCCAGAATTTCTTGACACGAAGACCAGACCTGAACAGAGAATTCAATCACCAAATACATACCTCAATGGTTGTACAAAAAAAAGGTAAATGAAAAGGGAAGAAAGAAACAAAACAAATGTTGGGCAAGACCATCAAATTGTATCAAACCCTAAAAGGGAAAATATAACACTTCTAATTCTTGAGAACTTTACTTCTCTTAGAATTATTAAAGAGTAGAATATAATTGAAGACAATGAACCCAAAAGATATGGGTATAATTAGGTCTTATCTCACCATTGAAGAGGTCCAAAATGACATCACTATGTTTGAGACAAAAAAGCCCTGAAGAAAAGCAGTGCTGTTAACTTTAAAATTAAGTGTCTCATTATTCTTTGACCTACTTTAATTCTACTCTGCTTAGCACCTTGTCTAACGAGGGCATCATAAGCTGGGCATTCCTGAGTCAGTATCTCTATAATTTACAATTTGTAAAGCTCTTAGATTTCTAGAGTTTCCTACTATTTGGAGTCCCTTAAGCATCATAAACTGCAGGGTTCTGAGTCAGTGTCTCTGTAACTTATAATCATTTGTAAGGTTCTCAGGTGAGACCTCCATAGGTTCCCAGTATTTAGACATCTTTAAGATTCTTGTAATTAATTAGACCAGGGCTTGACTTAACCCCTGCTTTACTTAACAAGGGGTTAAGTACCCTGGGTGAGGAGGGAAGGTTAAAGTTGGAGAGAGATTAGGCCTTGCTTCACTTTAAAAGGTATTAAGTGCCCTGGGTGGGGAGAGGTAAAATCTGAAAGAAAATAGGCCTTGCTTTACTTAACAAGGGGCTAAGTGTCCTGAGTAGGGAAGGGGGTGGTAGAGTGTGAAAGAAAATAGGCCTTGTTTCACTTAACAAGAGAGTACCCTGACCCTGGGTGGGGGGGAGGGGGAGGGGGTAATGTGTGAGAGAAAGCAGGCCTAGGGGAGGGGCAGAAATAGTTCAAGAGATGATGGCTTTGGATGATACTTTGACTCATGAGGAGGATTGTGTGTACTTGAAAGATACTGAAAAGGTGGTAGGGTAAAATAATGATTATAATTATAATTTGTTGTAATTTGAGTCAATGCTGCTTATCAAGCAATCAAACAATCTGTGATGATACTTTGATAATAATATGAGTTTATCAGGTAGTCAAATAATCAAACTGTAATTGATAATACCTGATTGATAATGGTATTAGAGCAATAAATAACACCAAGGGAAGAAATGAAAAGATTTATAATTTTAGAGGGAAAGAAGGGAGTGTGAACTCTGAGTAAATTCTATTCAATAGATTTTAGCCCAGAGAGGGAATAAGATACATTGCCACTTTTAAAAATCTACCCTAATCTACAGGGAAGGGGGGGGGCGGGTACTGGGAAGGGTAAAGATAAGGGAAGAATAGACTGATAAATGTACTGATAAAAGGGAAGGTGAAGGTATAAGCGAAAATAAACTGAAAGTTAAATTTTAAAAGAAAAGTCAAAGGGGAAAAGGAGTAAAATTTTGGTTAGGAGGAATAAGAAGAAAGGAAAGAGAAAATTATAAATGGAGAAAGATAGCATGGAGGGAAATACAGAATTAGTACTCTTAACTGTAAATGTTTATGGGATAAAATGCCCCATAAAATGGAAGCAGATAGTAGAATGGATTAAAAACCAGAATCCTACAATATATTGTTTACAAGAAACACATTTGAAGGAGAGCAATACACACCAGATAAAGGTAAGAGATTGGAGCAAAATATATTATACCTCAACTGAAGTAAAAAAATCTGGGGTAGTGATCCTAATCTCAGATAAAGTAAAAGCAAAAATCAATCTCATTTAAAGGGATAAGGAAGGAAACTGCAACTTCTTAAAAGGCACCATTGGACCATTGGTAATGAAGCTATATCATTACTAAACATGTATGCACTTAGTGGTATAGCATCCAAATTCCAAGATGAAGAGCTGAGTGAATTACAAGGAGAAATAGACAGCAAAATTTTAATAATGGGAGACCTCAACATCCCTCTCTGAGAACTAGATAAGTCTAACAACAAAATAAACAAGAAGGAAGTTAGGAAGGTGAATGAAATCTTGGAAAATTTAGATATGATAGACCTCTGGATAAAACTTAATGGAAATGGAAAAGAATATACCTTTTTCTCATCAGTACATGGCACCTACAACAAAATTGACTGTGTTCTAGGACACAAAGTCCTTATAATCAAATGCAGAAAGGCAGAAATAATAAATATACACTTCTCAGACTATGATGCAATAACAATGACAATAAAGAGTCTTAGAAAGATAAAACAAGAACTAATTGGAAATTAAATAACTTTATCTTAAATAATGGGTGGATCAAACAATAATCAAAATATATCCAAAATAATAATCAAATAATCATATGCAAGAAAATAATACTAATGGGACATCATATCAGAATTTATGGGATACAGCTAATGCAATTTTGAGGGGAAACTTTATATCTCCAAATGCCTGTATGAATAAAATAGAGATAGAAGAGATCAATGAATTGGGTATTCAGCTAAAAAAAGCCAGAAAACAAATTAAAGATCCCTAATTAAATGCCAAATTACAAATTTAGAAAATCAAAGGAGATATTAATAAAATTGAAAGCAAGAAAACCATTGATCTCATAAATAAAACTGAGTTGGTTTTATGAAAAAGCCAACAAAATAGACAAACCTTTGATTAATCTGATTTTTAAAAAAAGAAAGAAGATAACCAAATTACCAGTATCAAAAATGAAAAGGGTGGACTAACCATAAATAAGGAAGAAATTAAAAAGGTAATTCAGAAGTACTTTGCTGAACTGTATGCCTATAAATTGGATAGTTTGAGTGACATGGATGAATATTTACAAAAATACAAACTGCCCAGATTAACAGAAGAGGAAATAAATTACTTAACCCCATTTCAGAAAAAGAAATTGAAGAAACCATCAATAAACTCCATAAGAAAAAGTCTCCAAGTCCAGATGGATTTACAAGTCAAATCTGCCAAACACTTAAGGAACAATTAATTCCTATTCTATATAAACCATTTAAAAAAAATAGAAGAAGAAGGAGTTTTGCCAAACTCCTTTAATAATACCAACATGGTGCTGATACCTAAATCAGGAAGAACCAAAACAAAGAAAATTATAGAACAATCTCCCTAATGAATATTGATGCAAGAATCTTAAATAAAATTTTATCAATGAGACTATAGCGAGTTATTATTAGGATAATACACCATGATCAGGAAGGACTTATAACAGGTAGGTAGGGATGATTCAACATTAGGAAAGCACTCAACATAATTAAAATATAAGTAACAAAACCAACAGAAACCATATGATTATCTCAATAGATGCTTAAAAGCCTTTGATAAAATATAACATCCATTCCTATTAAAAACACAAGAAATTTTTGGAATAAATGGAGTTTTCCTTGAAATAATAAATAGTATCTATCTAAAACCATTAACAAATATTATATGTAATGGGAATAAACTTGGAGCACTTCCAATAAAAATCAGGGGTGAAACAAGGATGTCCATTATCACCATTACTATTCAATATAGTATAAGAAATGCTAGCAGTAGCAATAAGAGAAGAAAAAGAAATTGAAGGTATCAGAGGCAATGAGAAAGCAAAATTTCACTCTTTGCAGATGGCATGATGGTATACCTAGAGAACTCAAGAAAATCATCTAAAAATTTCCTTGAAACAATTAACAAATTCAGCAAATAACAGGATATAAAATAAACCCACATAAATCATTAACATTTTTGTATATGTGCAATAAATCCCAAAAGCAAGAGATAGAAAGAGAAATTCCATTTACAATAACTATAGATGAGGCGGCTAGGTGGCCCAGTGGATAAAGCACTGGTCCTGGAGTCAGGAGTACCTGGGTTCAAATCCAGTCTCAGACACTTAATAATTACCTAGCTGTGTGGCCTTGGGCAAGCCACTTAACCCCATTTGCCTTGCAAAAATAAAAAAACCTAAAAAAAATAAAATAAAATAACTATAGACAACATTAAATACTTGGGAATCTACTCCCTAAGACAAACCCTGAAATTGTATAAACACAATTGTAAAGCACTTTTCACCCAAATAAAGTCAGATCTAAATAATTGGGAAAATGTCAAATGCTCATGGTTAGGTCATGCTAATGTAATAAAAATGGCAATTCTATCCAAATCGAATTACTTATTCAGTGCCATACCAATCAAACTATGAAATAACTACTTTACCGAGCTAGAAAAAACACTAACAAAATTCATCTGGAGCAACAAAAGGTCAAGAATAGTAAGGGAACTGATGAAAAAAATGTAAATGAGTTTGGCCTAGCTCTACTAGATCTAAAACTATACTATAAAGCAACAGTCATCAAAATTGCCTGGTACTGGTTAAGAAATAGAGTAATGGATCATTGGATTAGGATAGGTTCAAAAGAAGTTGCAGTAAATGCCTGCAGCAGTCTACTATTTGACAAACCCAAAGACATCAGCTTCTGGGATAAGAAATCACTATTTGACAAAAATTTTTGGGAAAACTGGAAAATGGTATGGCAAAAACTAGGCATAGAACCACATCTCATATCCTATACCAAAATAAGGCCAAAATGAGTACAGGCTTTAGATATAAAGGGTGACACCACAGATAAATTAATACACCAAGAAATACCTTATTCATTAGATCTATGGAAAGGGGATAAATTTATGATCAAACAAGAATTAGAGTACATTATAAACTTCAAAATTATTCAAAATGATTTTGACTATATTAAATTAAAAAGGTCTTGCACTAATAAAATTAGTGCTGCTAAAATTGGAAGAAAAGCAGAAAACTGGGGAACAATCTTCAAAACTAGGAGTTCTGATAAAGGTCTCATTTCTAAAATATATAGAGAATTACATCAAATTCATAAGGCCACAAGTCATTCCTCAATTGATAAGTGATCAAAGTATATGAACAGACAGTTTTCTTTTTCTTTTTCTTTTTAGGTTTTTGCAAGGCAGTGGGGTTAAGTGACTTGCCACACAGCTAGGTAATTATTAAGTGTCTGAGGTCGGATTTGAACTCAGGTACTCCTGACTCCAGGGCCGGTGTTCTATCCACTGTGCCACCTAGCCACCCCATGAACAGACAGTTTTCAAACAAAGACATTAAAGCTAAATATAATCATATGAAAAAATGCTCCAAATCATTATTGATTAGAGAAATAAAAATTAAAAGAACATTGAAATATCATCTCATACCTATTAGATTGGCCAAGATGAGAGAAAGGGAAAAGAATCAATATTGGAGAGGCTGTGGGAGGATGGGACATTGATGTATTACTGATGGAACTGGGAATGGATCCATTCTAGAGAACAATAGGGCGCTATGCCCAAAGAGCAATAAAATTGTTCATGCTCTTTGAACCAGAAATTCCAGGTCTGTATCCAGAAGAAATTATAAAAAGTGGGAAAAATCCTACATGTTCCAAAATATTCATAGCAACTCTTTTGGTAGTTGCAAAGTATAGGAAACTGAGGGGATGCCCATCAATTGGGGAATAACTAAACTACAGAATAGTGTTGTTCTATAAGAAATCATAAATTATTTAACTGTAGAGAAGCTTGGGATGACTTACAGGATTTGATGCTGAGCAAAGAGAATAGAAACAAGAGAACAATGTACATGTCAACAACATTGTGAGATGAAAAACCTTGATGGATGCAGCAACTCTCAGTAGTCCAGAGAGCTCAGGCAACTGTGTTAGACTTGCTGTGGACTATATTATTTCTATCCAGGGGAAGAAAAACAAAAGAAAGCAAAACACATATACACAAAACTGACCCTTCAGAATCTGTTGACCACTTTATAAAAAATTATCTCTTATGTATCTGTCTTTTCCTTAACTCTGATTCCTTATACTTAAAATTACTAATTTGTAAACATGTTTATCAGTATATGTATGTACAATGCTAATCTGACTGTCCATCATTGAGATGAGGGAGGTAGGAAGGAAGGGTAGAAGGAAATTCTGTAATTTAAAAATATATATGTGCATATGGATGAAAATAAATTAATTAAAAATTTAAAAAAGGCTTTAATGAACTATGAACTTTGTATATACAGAGAACAGAATCAGGGAATTGGTTGGAAAATCAACTTTCAAATGAATATGGAAAGAGCCTTCTTTTAATCAGATCAAATTAGCAATTGAAAAAGGTCGGCCTTATCTTTAAGAATACAGATTTGAAAGTAAAAATGTCACCTTAAAAAACAAAGACTTGCCTTTTAAGTCTCAACAAGATAGCCCTATAACTCTGTTCTCTAGAAAGGGAGGGATCCCTGTTGCTCTGTGAAAGTCTTTAGCATAACAGGGCACTCCTTTTACTAGGATGCCTGATGTCAGGTCTACCCTCCCCCTCCTTGAGTTCTCTATGCTCCATTCTAAGTTCCCTCCACCCTACCCTGGTTTGCCCCTGTTTTGTCTTAGACTGGGGACACAATCTTTCTTTGATTGGACTAACTGGAGGTGAATTTCAGTTCCTGCTTTCTGACAGTCAAAACTATAAAAATTCCCAGGACTCCATTTGGGGGGTTTGACTCTCTAGCTAAACCATCCCACACATTTTATCGATTTTGAGTTTTACAAATTCCCCCCCCATTCTTGCTCCCCCCCCCCCCCCCAGAAGGCAGTCTATTAGTCTTTACATGGTTTCCATGGTATATATTGATCTAAATTGAATGTGATGAGAGAGAAATCATATTAAGGGAGAAAAATAAAGTATAAGAGATAGCAAAATTACATAATAAGGTAACATGTTTTTTTTTCTAAATTGAAGTTAATAGTCTTTGGTCTTTGTTCAAACTCCACAATTCTTTCTCTGGATACAGATGGTATTCTTCATCGCAGATAGCCTAAAATTGTCCTTGATTGTTGCACTGATGGAATGAGCAAGTCTGTAGCTGCTGGCTACCTGGGTTAGGTTCTGCCTATGAGGAATCATTATTCAGACTCAGGAAAGCATGGGTGGAAGTAAAACAAAAATTTATTTAAAAGGTTACAAGACATAGGAAGAGCTAGGGAGAGAGAAAGAGAGAGCTAAAAGAACAACCAAGCAACCTTGGCTGGGTCATTGAGGACAAAAGGTGAGCTCCCTTCCCTTACACTGGACCCAGAATTAGGTAGAGGGTAAAGCCCAAGGAAATCAAGATACAAATTTTATGTTAAAAAATGGTACTTTAAGAATGAGGAGGGTCCCCCACCCAAGATTACAATTGTTTCTGTTACAATCATAATTCTCTACTTCAAGTCAATTTACATCTCAAGAGTCAATTTACATCTCCACCCAAATTATTTCTGTTACATTCAAATTCTCTTCATCTTCCCTTGCATCATTCCCCTTCAATCATTTTAGGACCAGAATCTTCTGAGCCTTTCAGAGTCCATTTGGAGATGAATGTATTACAGTGAGGGCTTCATTGAGGCAGGTCCAGGGAATGATTGGCTGGCACAGCTTGTTGGCATCCTGCAGAGGCTGGTCTTGGAGTTATACAGCTAAGAGAAACAAAACTCAAGGGAAAAAATTGAGCAAGAAAAAACAAGAGATAGTGTACTACAAAAGGCTATTTAACAGAGGTCTAATAATTTAGGAAAAAACTAGAAGTTCGGGGGGCAGCTAGGTGGCACAGTGGATAGAGCACCTGCCCTGGAGTCAGGAGTACCTGAGTTCAAATCCGGCCTCAGACACTTAATAATTACCTAGCTGTGTGGCCTTGGGCAAGTCACTTAACCCCATTTGCCTTGCAAAAATCCTAAAAAAAAAACCCAAAACAAAAAAATTAGAAGGTCTAAAAGGAGCAAGAATTCCACTTTATAATCCTAAGCCAGTATCAAAATATCTTTTATAAGAATACGGGTTCCAATATAACACAGATTTGTTGATAGATACCATGTAAGTTACAAATAAAAGCTCAAATAGTATAAACAAATGTACTGAAAAATCATTTAGAAATTGCACGTGTCCAAAAATTTGCAACAAAATTTTCTATTTTGCTTTGCCCATATTTAAAATGAACAAAATTCTTGTTGAAGAATGGATCTCTCCTTTAAAGCCGTTAAATGTGCCAATAGGCATTATCCTGATCCACTGGCTCATTCTCAGACTTAATTATGATGCAACTGGAATGATCATGGCAATTTGCTATTACAGATCAGAGAGAGACACAAAGACATGTTTCCTTATGAAGTCATACAGATAATATTCTTCAATGGGCCATGTTAGGGAACCTTTAAAAGAATCCTACCCTAGTTGAGGCTAGGGTCATTCTTTCAAAGGTCACTTACTGAACATCAAACCCTAAAGGGCCAAATGGCTTCATTAGCATATGGTCTTTATATTTTATCACACCTGATGTCAGGCAGATCAATATGTTGTAATATAGCAATTACCTATAACCAGAGCTTCAGGTGGCTTGAGCACTAAGGAGAACTAAGAGTGTTCCAGGCTTTAATTTGGTATAAGAGATCCAGGAAAAAAAAAACCATAATTCAATTGTTGCTTACGTAGCTAAGGACAGTGTTGTAAATGAAATGCAATAAACAGATCTTGAGATGTGAAAGCAATAATCCTAATTCACACACACACACACACACACACACACACACACACATATATATTCAACAAAATCAACTTTTTGCAAGGAACCCATTTAGTTATTAACTATATTTAAAAGAACTAAACATCTTCTTCTGGCTAGGAGGTTGCCCATCATCTCCATAATTTCCCATAACAATTGGCTAGAGAAATCTCAAATCATCATCATCATCATGTTACATAGGTGCTTTTCCCTCAAAGCAAATAACCACAGTTTAGTTCCACTTCACATATTTAGCTAGACATTTCTATGCATAAACTTAACTACTAGCCATCTTCAAAAATACAAATTATTACTTTCAGAATTCTTAAAAAACCATTAGAATATCTTAGGTAACCTTAAATTTCTAACATGTGTTATTGATTTCATTGCACTAAAACAATAGTCATGAGTTATTATGCATGAATCCACAGAGTTTTCCCAGAAGGGGGTCATAATTTGTGATATTTCCCTTACCACTCCTTCAAAACAATCACATATTAATTCCAGGCTCCAACATTACAGTATCCCAAAAGTGTTAGTGTTTCTTTGAAGTTACAAAAGAATATCACATAGCTGATAAATACATATATTCCTTTCCACAAACATATGATGATAAATGATGAGACAAATATTACAACTTTCTTCCTTTACCAACAAAAGACCTTGTGAGATTATTGACTATATATCAATTTAGCATCAAAACAAATCAGATTATAAAATTTAGTACAATATCTCTTTCCCAAAAGAAATCAGTAGATTATATATGATTCAATATTCCTAAATTCCTTGAAATACAATTTATCCCAATTATATTTTCCTTCTTAATACACACTAATTCTCAAGACTTGTTACAAAACTTAGGTGACTAAATTACTCACATTTTTAAACACAAGGTGGTAACCTTTTCCTCTATCAAAGGCTTTCCTTCCCTCTTTTCAAAGCTTCTTGAGGGCAGGGAGCTCACAGATGAGATCATTTCACAAACTCTGCCACTTACAAACTTTCAAATGGTATAAGCCCATAGGCTCAGATCCCAACTTCATTAATTACTTAAAATTAGACCTTTTTAAGCAATTAAATTCAAAACCCAAACAAAAAAAGTAACATTTAACCCAGATAACTGTAACAATTCCAGATCTGAATTACACACACACAGACACAGGAGTTTAGACACAGACACAACTCTTTTCTATCAAATTTACCAAGCTGAGATCGATACCCTTGGCCAGTACCAGATCTAAAAATAAAGAAAATTTTTCCCAATTCTCCAGGCCAGTAGAGAGATGTGAAAATGTCTCATTGATGTTTAAATACACATATACACACATATATTTATATTATATTTTTTGAATGTACCAATTCAGACCAGTCAAAAAAAAATAAATTTTAGAATCAATCAGAATTTCTTGAGGAACCTCATATGTATTCATTAAGATTTTGAAATAGCCCATCAATAGTTAAAATTGAAGGCATTCTTAAGTAACTTTATTTAAAGATAAAATCTGAATTTCCTAGTCCCAGAAAAAGTTTTCCCCCTTTTTTTCTCTTAACTAATTGACAATCAGCCCATTTCCCATTTCCCCTTCCCCCTCCAAAGGGTGGGGCTTTCTCAACCCAAATAAATGGAGCTTGGAATTGATAAACACCTGTAGCCTAAGAAAAAAGTGGTCATTGCCTAGCTCCCCCAAACCAGGAAGAAGGCATGAGGGTCCCCTGTTTTCTAAAACAAGTTTTGGGGAGTGTCTTACCCTTCCTTCAGTGAAGCATGCATTCCATCTGAGACATAGGTTTGAGTTCTGAAGTTCCAAAAAGGAAGATTTCCCTTCTCCCTCCCTCCTCCCTCTGAGAGAGTGGGAGTGGAGAGAATGAGAGAGGGCATTTGAAAGAGTAAGAGAGAAAAAGAGTTCCACCCAAAGATAATTCCCCAGAGCTCAGGTGTTTTGCTTTTGTCAAATCTAATTCCTTCTAAGGAGCAGGCACACAGGTGGGGGTGGAGTATTGGTACTGGATATTCCTCCGTATTTAAATTCTCTATCAATTTATAGGTAGGCAAACATGTCAATTGGACATATGCTGAATTTTCTTTCTTAACAACCCTCACTCACAGTGGGGTATAAACCAAACACACCTCAGACCTGCCAGTCTGATCAGGGCAGGCCCACACCAGGGTTACTGACAAACACCATGTAGGTTCAACTTTGCTAATAACCCACAAACTCAACCTTTTTCCATTTTCCAGAAAAAAGTAAACACAGAAGGAGGGCCAGAGGGCCATTAATTTTCCTACTTTTCTAAAAATCTGGGATCTAAAAAAAAAAGGGATGTTGCTTGATCCAATTTCCCAGGCTGGGCAGAGAGAATCCCTTTGTTAGTGGACAAAATATAGCTGAAGGCTACTTGAGTTTGATTCTGCCTATGAGGAATCACTATTTCAGACTCGGGAAAGCATGGGTGGAAATAAAACAAAAATTTATTTAAAAGGTTACAAGACATAGGAAGAGTTTGGGAGAGAGAAAGAGAGAGGTAAAATAACAGCCAAGCAGCCTTAGCTGGGCCATTGTCAGAGAAGACTGAGCTGGCCCTGAACTGAAGTCCAGCTCAGATTTTTATGTCTTACCTTTCATTCAGAGGGCAAAAGGAGAACTCCTTTCCCCTATACTGGACTTGGAATTAGGTAAAGGGTAAAAGCTCAAGGAGATTAGGATACAAATTTTTACATTAAACAATGGTACTTTAAGAATGGGGAGGGACCCACTCAAGATTACGATTATTTCTGTTATAATCATAATTCTTTACTTCAAGTCAATTTACATCTCAAGAGTCAATTTACATCTCCACCCAAATTCTTTCTGTTACATTCAAATTCTCTTCATCTTCCCCTACATCATTCCATCAAGGTTGATCATCACCCTCATGTTGCTGTTAGGGTGTACAATGTTTTTCTGGTTCTGCTCTTCTTATTCAGGATCAGTTCATGCAAATCCTTCCATGCTTCCCTGAATTCCCATTCTTGGTTTCTGTTAGAACAATAGTGTTCCATGACATACATATACCACAGTGAGTTAAGCCATTCCCCAGTTGAAGGACATTTAATTTCCAGTTCTTTGCCACCACAAATAGGACTGCTATGAATATTTTTGTATAAGTGACGTTTTTACCCTTTTTCATAATCTCTTCAGGGCATAGACCCAGTAGTGGTATTGTTGAATCAAAGGGTATGTGCATTTTTGTTGCCCTTTGGGTGTGATTCCAAATTACTCTCCAGAAAGGTTGGATAGAACTTAGAGAAATATTAATAAATGTGTTTGTTAGCCTAATTGTTTTCTCTTTTTTTAAAACAAATATTTTATCTATTTATTTTTCCAACCACATACAAAGATTGTTTTCAGCAAGTTTCATATTTTTCCTTTCCTCCCTCCTCCCCCTAACAGAAAGAAATCTGATATAAGCTATACATTCATATTAATGTTAACATAAATCTATATTAATCATGTTGTAAAAGAAGAATTAAATCAAAATGAGGAAGAAAAACATAAGAGGGGAAAAAAAACCCCAATACATAAGACAGCTTTTAAAAATTGAAAATAGTAAGCTTTAGACTGCATTTAAACTTCATAGTTTCATCTATGGATATGGGTGGTATTTTCCATCAAAAGTCTTTTAGAATTGTCTTTAATTATTGGACTACTGAAATGAACAAATTCATTTTGGCTGATCATCACCCAGTGTTGTAGTTAGTGTGCATAATGTTTTTCTGGTTCTGCTCACGTCACTCAGCATCAATTCATGCAAGTCTTTCTAGGTTATTTTGAAATCCCTTCCCTCATGATTCCTAAGAGAAAATAGTGTTCCATCACATTCATAAACCATAATTTTCATATAACATATACCATTCCCCAACTGATGGGCATCTCTTTAATTTTTCAATTCTTTCCCACTGTAAAAAGAACTGCTATATTTTTGTACATGTGGTGTTGATGGTTTTAGAAAATCATATCCAATCTTTCAGTTACCTTTAGTCATCTAACCCTATTACCTTACAAAAACCAAAAAAAAAAAAAAAAAGAATATATATCATCCCACAGGATAGATGGGTGGACAGGAGGGACAACATACTTAGCTCTCTTCTCTGAGATCCCTATTAATTCAGTAATGGCAAGGTCAACTAGTCTTGGGAAATAAACCAACTTTAGTCATACAATTTCTCAGCAGTGAACCTGGCTTGTTGCAGACCTGCAAGTTCTTGACTAATACATAAATGATTACTAATTATTTTGTCTTTATACCAGGACAAATTTAAACTGAAAAAGGAAAAAAAATGAAAGCAAGTAAAGAATATTAAGTGAAATTTCTTATGTGTGTTTGAACTGGTAAACTTTTATTGCTTATAGCAATCTGTGAGAGAAAACAACTGTGTCTAGCTTTAAACTGTAACTGGTCAAGTTTGCTACTTGGGATAAAAGTCTTTGGAACTATTATAAATTTTGTTCTAAGGTTTGGCTTTAGGTATTATTGTTTAAGGAATCATTAAGTCAGTAATCTTCCATTCAAAAAAACTTCTACAGGTTAAAGTCACAAAATCCTAAAACTGGCACATGTGGAATTATTGAGAAATAAATTGAAAAAAATAATCTTTGGTCTCTGTTCAAGATAAGTCCCTTCTGGTTCAATTTCCCCATTATGTTCCTTGAAAAGGAATATTTTCCACCTATTATTCTTGAACTGTGACTACCTGGCTAACTGTTAACTTCAACACTTATCTAAAGTCAACCAGAGCTAAGGATGTTTGATCCAGCTATATATGTGTTAATTTATCAAGGACTAACTTGATTTTGTTTTAATCACATCCCAGCTATTTGTCTCTTTAATAGAATTACACAATTAGACAATATGCCCTATTATCATGAAGTGTTCTCCTATATAATGATATGACCATTGCTGCTTTGATTGGGTAACTATTGCATGATATATGTTAGATCCTTGACTCAGCTATTAACTACAAAAGTCATAGAATACCATTTTTTATCCATATTTCTCTTTATTGTTATTGTTGTTTTTCCTTCTTGCTCTTGTTGTATGCATATTATCAACTCCCAATAAGGTTTGAGTATAACATGGGAAAGACCACATTCTGAAGACCTTGCAGCCACTTACATATGTCTTCCCATTAATAGGATTGGTGTCTGTTCCCTTGCCCATCTCTTTCCCCATATCAAGATGGCCCCCAACAATCAGATTCTTCCTGTCTCACTGTCTACCAGATGGCCCCTCATTTGATTCCCTTCCTTGTACTACAGGAATCCTCTCCAGAGTGGGCACTGGGGTGAGTGGGAACCTCTTGACCTTTCTGTATTCCTTTCAGCAGCTATTACAATACCTCTAGTAGAGCTTGAATAGCATAGCCAGTAGCCTTCTCCAGATAGTAAACCAGCTGGACTCTCTGGCTGCTGTTTCCTTGCAGAGGTATGTTTGATACTTTGTGCTAGACCAACTGACAGCTGGAAAGGGTGACTTTGCTTATTCCTTGATAAATGATTTATGACCCTTCGATGTGACCCAATCAGGCCTAAAAATGCAAAAAAAAAAAAGAAATTGGTTAATAGAGCTTCATACATCAGAAAAAGATCAGAAGCCAGAGGGGCAGCTAGGTGGAGCAGTGGAAAGAGCACTGGTCCTGGAGTCAGGAGGATCTGAGCAAAATCTGGAATCAGACATGTAATAATTACTAGCTCTGTAACCTTGGGCAAGTTACTTATCCCCACTACCTTGTAAAAACTAAAAAAAAAGAAATAAGAAGCCAGAAGCTACTTGGTCCTCTTGGCTTTATACCTTCCACATATTCTCATGGCTCCTACCCATATTAATCCCACTAATCATTCTTTTTAGGTTCTTCTGTGTTCTGGACACTGACAACCTTCATATAAAAGACAGTAAACACAGTCACACCCCATATGACCAAATCTGTAAATCTACGCTGTTGCTCCAGGACCATGATACCAACAACTCCTCCCTATATTTCAACCCCCAAATGATGATGTTACTGCCCCACCTCACCTGGAAGCTGCTTCAGAAGATCCAATATCTGATCCTAATCCCTAACTGACCTTAATCCTTAACTGATCCTAATTCCAAAACTCTTAAATCAAAAAAAGATGGAATGTTGGATCCAGATCTGGGTTTCACTTCTGCCCAGTTGAGTCTGATTGAGTATTGTTTTCTGAGAAAACAAATGTTAACCTCCATTAGAAACCCCCAACTCTCAACCTCCATGGAGACCCCAAATGATCAACTTCCATAGAGACCCCAAACAACTTTCAAACTCTCAGGGGGAAAAAAGTGCTTTCCCATACCACTCACCCTATAAATGGTATGCTCTCCCAATTTCCCTGTGCTGGAATCTATTCCAAACTCAGCATGCCATTCCTTCCTTCAGTAAACAGCTTTACACCTCTCCTCCATTTGCATTTTATTTCTGTCCTCCTTTGGCCATAGGTTTCTGATTTTACACAGAACTCTTTTAGAACTATAGTCAAATTGAATTCATCCTATACTTGATAAACAATCTTTTTAATGCAAATGTATTTATTCCTATCAAATTTTCATCAAATTACATTTAGTTCAATTTTCTAGCCTGTTAAAACCTTTTTGGATCCTGATTGCCATAAACATATTAGATTTTCCTTTAAAAAAAAAACAAAAAATATTTTCAGGGTAACATGGATTTATTTTCTCTTCCTCCCTTTTGTTCAAAATGAAAAAAAAGAAAAGATCTTTTTTTTTTAAACAAATATGCATATTCAAGCAAAATAAATTCCTGTATTGTAGGTCATATTTGATGTCTTGAATCATCACCTCTCTGTTAAGAGGTAGGTTACACACCTTATCATCATGAGCCTAGAACTGTGATTGGTCTTTTTGTTGATCAGAGTTCTTAGCTCTTTCATTTATCTTTATAATATTGTTATTTTATAAATTATTCTTCTGGTTTTGCTCATAGCACTACAACAATTTATAAAAGTCTTCCATTGCTCTTTTTTTAAAAAAAATGACCCTTTTATACTTTCTTACAACATTGCATTCATATCCCTATAATTTGTTTAGCCATTCCCCCATATATTTGACAGGCACCAGTTAGTTACCAGCTATTTGCTATTATAAGAAGAATTACTATATTTTTGAAAACAATTATAAAACACTTCTCACGCAAATTAAATAAGATTTAAATAAATGGGCAAACATCAACTGCTCATGGATAGGTAGAGCTAATATAATAAAAATGACAATTCTACCAAAACTAAACTACCTACCAATCAAAATTCCAAAAAATTAATGAGTTAGAAAAAGTTGCAAGTAAATTCATATGGAGAAATAAAAAGTCAAGAATTTCTAGGAATTTAATGAAAAAAAGTGCAAAAGAAGGTGGTTTAGCTCTACCTGATCTGGTGCAATAGCAGGAAACAATTATAGTAATCTGCTGTTTGATAAACCCAAAGATTTCAGCTATTGGGATTAAAAACTCTCTCTTTGATAAAAACTCCTGGGAAAATTGGAAGTTAGTATGCTTAGATTAGACCAACACCTCACACCCTATACCAAGATAAGATCCAAATGGATACAGGATTTAGACATAAAAAAAATACTATAAGCAAATTAGAAGATCAAGGACTAGTTTATCTGTCAGATCTATGGAAAGGGAAGCAGTTTATGACTAAGAAAGACATGGAGAACATCACTAAAAACAAACTAGATGATTCTGATTACATTTAACTAAAAAGCTTTTACACAGACAAAACCACTGTAACCAAGATCAAAGGAAATGTAGTAAACTGGGAAACAATCTTTACAACTAATGCTTCTGACAAAGGACTCATTTCTAAAATATACAGAGAACTGAGTCATATTTTTTTTTAAAAAGCCATTCCCCAAGTGAAAAATGAATGGTCAAAGGATATGCAAAGGCAATTTACAGATGAGATCAAAGCAATCCATAGTCACATGAAAAATTGCTCTAAATCATTACTTATTAGAGAAATGCAAATTAAAGCTTCTCTGAGGTACCACCTCACACCTCTCAGACTGGCCAATATGACAGAAAGGATAATGATCATTGTTGGAAAGGTTGTGTGAAATCTGGGACACTATTATACTGTTGGTGGAGCTGTGAATTCATCCAACCCTTCTGGAGAGCTATTTGGAACTATGCCCAAAGGGCAACAAAAATGCGCATACCCTTTGATCCAGCAATACCACTACTGGGTCTATACCCTGAAGAGATGAGGAAAAAGGGTAAAAACATTGCTTGTACAAAAATATTCATAGCAGCCCTGTTTGTGGTGGCAAAGAATTGGAAATCAAGTAAATGTCCTTCAATTAGGGAATGGCTTAGCAAACTGTGGTATATGTATGTCATGGAACACTATTGTTCTATTAGAAACCAGGAGGGATGAGAATTCAGGGAAACCCGGAGGGATTTTCATGAACTGATGCTGAGTGAGATGAGCAGAACCAGAAAAACACTGTGCACCCTAACAGCAACATGGGGGTGATGATCAACCTTGATGAACTCGCTCATTCCATCAGTGCAACAATCATGGACAATTTGGGCCTCTCTGCAATAGAGAATACCATCTGTATCCAGAGAAAGAACTGTAGAATTTGAACAAAGACCAAGGACTATTACCTTAAATTTAGAAAAAAACCCCGCTGATATCTTAATGTCTGATCTTGCTATCTCTTATACTTTATGTTTCTTCCTTAAGGATATGATTTCTTTCTCATCACACTCAATTTGGATCAATATATACCATGGAAACAATGCAAAGACTGACAGATTGCTTTCTGTTGGGGTTGGAGGGAAAGAAGTAAGATTAGGGGGAAAATTGTAAAACTCAAAATATATAAAATCTTTAATAAAAAATACATAGAACTATAAAAAAGAATTACTATAAATATGAATCCTTTTCCACTTTCTTTGCTCTCTGAAATATCGTTTCAAAGGGAATACATATTTTAGCAATTCGGGGGGCAGAGTTCTAAATTACTTTCTAGAATGACTAGACCAATTCACAGCTCTATCAATTATACATTACTATGCCTGGTTTTTCTGAATATCCTCTAACACTTTTAATTTTTTGGTCTTCCATATGGATCCTCAGAGTTGTTTTGATGTGTATAGCTTTAATTATTAGTGATTTGGAGCATTTTTTCATATGGTTCTTGATTGCTTCTTTCTTCCTTTGAAAGATACCATTTATATATTTTGCCCATTTATCAGTTGAAGAATGACTTTTAATAAAGTTGAATCAATTCACTATATATTAAAAATGAGACTCTTTTTAGAGACACATGTAAAGTTTTTCTTTTTTCACTACTTAAGTTTTTCTTTTAATTCTAGTAATTTTGGTTTTATTTTTGAAAAACCTTTAATTATTGAAATTGTTCATTTTATCTTCCATGATTCCCTTGCTTCCTTGTCTAGTCATAAATTTTTTCCCTATTCAGAGATCTGAAAATTGCAGTCTCTTCTTACTCTTCTAACTTGTTTTTGATATGACCTTTTATATCTAGGTCATATATTCATTTGGAATTTATTTTATTATGTAGTTTGATGTGCTGACTTACACCTAATTTATGCCAGATTACTTTCTTGCTTTGTGAAAGATGAAGGATTAAGTTGAGATTTTCTCTTTTAGTCATTTTGGTCCAAGGAGAAGGAACTTCCTTAAGTGCATGAACCAAAGCCAAGTTGACCAAAGCATGTTCTAGGGCAGGGAGTGCTGGGGAACATTCCTAGTGAACATGTTTTGGGATCCACACCTGGAGATTTGGCCCATCCCTGGATGTTTACCCCAAGACACCTAGAGAAAGTGATTGTACTCAGGATCTGAGGGTGTTTTGGCCAAAACTCCCTGGATCGCTGAATTCAGTTTTGTAAACCCTTGAATCTGTGCCACTTTTGTGTGAGCACTTTAAAGGTCTTACTTGGGAAAGTGGGCTTTGAAAGTTACCCCCTTTGGAGAGGACACTTTGTCAATGGGACTTTCCCAATTGAGACCCTGGAGTGTTGTGACTCAATTTCCCCACCCAATCAGATTTCCAGGTGTTGGAGCCTCCTATTCTCTTGTTTATCTCTTTTTGCTATTCTGATGTTTTCCTTCATATATATACATATGTAATTATGTATCTCTTCAGTTACAAGTAAATAAATCTTGGGTTATAAGTATATGAATTATTAAATTCTCATTTGAAGATCTAAGACAGAGAGAGTGTGTCAGTGTGGGGGACAAGTCTGAGTCAATCAAATTAAAAGTCAACATAGTCTGTAACCCTTTCTGTCATACTTTGTGAAATAATGAATATTTGCTTCAAAAGCTGGGGTTTTTAGTATTCTTTTAAACATGAGATTACCAGATTCCTTTGCTTCTCTGTATCAAATATTTAATCTGTTCCACTGATTCTCCTTTTGATCTCTTCAGTAGCACCAGATCATAATTATGGTTACTGCTTTATAACATTGTTTGAAATGTGGTATTGCTTAGCCCCTTTCATCCCCACTTCATATATATTTTTCTTTTTGTAAGGCAATGGGTTTAAGTGACTTGCCCAAGATCACAAAGCTAGGCAATTATTAAGTGTCTGAGGTTGGATTTGAACTCAGGTCCTCCTGATTCCAGGCCTGGTACTCTATCTACTGTATCACCTAGCTGTCCCTCATTCCCACTTTAAAAAAAACAATAACTATTTTTTTGAGATTCTTGTTTTTTTGTCATTACAGAAGAATTTCATTACTATTTTAGTTATCTCTGTGAAGTAAATTGGCTTAAGTAAGTAATGTCATTTTTCTTATATTGGTTTGGCTTAAGCAATTCATATTTATTCAATTATTTAGGTCTTTTATTTCCTAAAAAAGAATATTTTGAAGTTGAATTCTCATAGTTCCTGTGTGTGCCTGGGTTGATGCATTCCCAACTACATTCTGTAGTTATTTTAATTGGAATTTTTCTATCTCTTCTCACTTGCATCAGTTGCATTGGTCTATATTTTCTTTTTCTGTTTTGACTTTCCTTGGTTTATGTATCAAAACCATATTTATATAATAGAGGGAATTTGGTAGAATTCCTTATTTTCCTACTTTTTCGAAGTTAATATATATATATATGAACTAAATTATTTAATCTAAATTATTTAATCTCTTAATTTTAACCATTTAGTGGATCTTTTACACTTTTATTTGATTATAATCAGTAAAAGATTATTTCTGCTTTTCTGCAAAAAAATGATCAATTTTTATAAAGGTGCCTCGTATATCTGAAAAATATGTCTGTCTCTCTTTGTTTTCTTTTAGAAAGCATCAGAGATCCAACATGTTTAACTTTTCCAAATTCTGTTTTGGTTTGTAGTTTTTCTTTTCATGTTTTGTTAGATTTGTCTAGATCTGAAGGAGGTATATCAAAGTCCCAAATTATTACAGTTTTACTCCCTATTTCTCCCTGTAACTCAGTTATGTCTTTCTTTAAGCTTTTAAATTCATCTCAAGTACCACTTCTTGCCTATCAGATTTACTAATATGACTTGCAAGGAAAATGATTAATGTTGAAGGAAATGTGGGAAAACTGGGACACTAATGTATTTTTGGTGGAGTTATGAATTGATTCAACCTTTCTGGAGAGCAATTTGGAATTATTCCCAAATGGCAATAAAACTATGTGACCCAGTAATAACACTTCTGTATCTGTATCCTGAAGAGATCATGAAAAAGGATAAAACTCCCTCATATACAAAAATATTCATAGCAGCTCTTTTTGTAGTGGTAAAGAATTCGAAATTGGGGAATGGCTAAATAAATTGTGATATATATATATATATATATATATATATATATATATATAATATGTATATATGTATATATATTTCTTCTTTAAGAAATCATGAGGGGTGGGTTTTCAGAAAAGCCTGAAAAGACTTGCATGAATTGTTGCAGAGTGAAATGAGCAGAACCAGAAGAACATTATACACACTATCAACAACATGGGGTGATGATCAACTAAGATAGACTTATTCATTTCAGCAGTATGATTATTAAAGACAATTTTAAAAGACTTGTGATGGGAAATGCCATCCATATCCAGAGAATTAATTGTGGTGTTTAAATGAAGACCACAGCTTATAAACTTCAATTTTTAAAAGTTGTCTTATGTATTATGTCATTTTTCCCTCTCTCTAATGTTTTCTTTCTTCCATTTGGATTTGATTCTTCTCTCACAACATGATCAATATGGATCTATGTTTAGCATGGTTATAAATGTAAAGCCTATATCAGATTACTTTCTGTCAGGGGGTGCAGGGAGAGAAAAAAATGAAAAACTTAAAATCTTGCAAAAAAAAGGTTGGTAAAAATATCATTTCATATAGTTGGAAAAACAAATAAATGATATATTAAAATAGAAAAAAGGATTTAGCTGCTGTGGAATTATGTGTGTATGTTAAGGATTAAAATTAATTTTCTTTAAGTTTAATATAATTTTCCTGTTTTGTATGAGATCATAATGATTACCCTTTTTCCATTTTTATTTGAACTGAAAAATTTATTTTGATGGAAGTTCCTTATTTTTAAATCTGTGTGAATTTCTGTTTCAAGTTTTGTTTCTTCTAAACATCAAATTGTTGAATTCTGCTTCCTAATCCATTTTGATCTCTTCTATTTTATTGGTGAGTTCACCTCATCCACCTTAAATTTTCATTAATTTGTATATATTCTTTCCTTCTTTTCTTTTTATTGTTTTTGTTTTGTTTACTCTTTCCCTCCTGTCCTCTTTACAAAGAAGAAGGTGGGGAAAAATGCTCAGTTCTAGTATTCTATGCTTGATGCAATCTTTTCTTCCATGCACCTCTTCTCTTGGTCTTGCTCAGAAACAAATCACAGATTCTGGCCTTTCTTCTTTTCTTTTTAAAGCTTCTTTTTCATTATTCATTCTTTGAGGGTGGAGTTTCTTTTTTTTTTATGATTAATTCTTCCCTTTTTCTCCCCCACTCCCCATCCCAGTTTCATCACATTTCTCTGACTTGAATGGATTTCTGCATCAAATTCTGTGTGTCAGTGTGTGTGTGCGTGTATGTGTGTGTGTGTGTGTGTGTGTGCAGGCTTGTGTGACCTTCCTTTGATAGATTCAGATAAGTGAAGTTCAAATAGCTATAACAATTTTGTTAACTGGCTTTGCTTAACTGCTTTTGATATCTTTGTGAGATTTGCTTGCTTGTATGTTTTGAGAAATCTGTTGAGTCAGTAGCAAATATATCGAAAAAACTATCCCTGAAATTCATAGGCTTATTCAACTTGGATTCAGAGGTTCTCTAAGAACTATCCAAATATTCTGAAAGTTTTTCTTAGTTTTTGTTTTTCTTGCTCAAGCCTTCTCTATTCAGGGTTGAGATTGGAAGAGCCAGTTACTGAGAGAAGCGCTTGATTTGGCAGGAATGAAAACATCTAGAACCCCGCCTTACCACCCCAAGGAGATCCCTAGCCAGAATGTCTCAATCACACATTGTTAAATACACCAACAATACTTGGATCAGAAGACTCAGTGTAGCTAATATGAGATATTCCTAGTATATGATTGACCTATCACCAGGAATTATGTAATGGTATTTACCTCACATTAGCTGATATTTAAGTGAGAACCTTGGATTCTGTGAGAAGTAGTGACCTGTGCCCCACCTAAGGGAAGCAGACATCTCTGATTGTCCTCAAATGTGTATGGTTTCAGTACCTAGACCGATTTTCAATAGGTATGAAAAGTGTTTCCCTAGAAATGACAGGGAAACAGTATTTTGTTTTCTCTTCTATAAATAATGGGGCAACAGACTATCTTAGAAGTAGCATTAAGTCCCAAGAGATATGACTCAGGCTATTCAGCCACTGACTAGACTGGACATATAGTCAATGTGGCACATAGATGCCTATGGGAACAGGATATCACAGTGTATCATGGAAAGGAGAACAAGTAAATGATTAAATGCTTGTAAAGTTGACCACATGTGAATTGAACTTGTTTACTAATGTTAGGATCCAAAGCTAGGTTTAAAGGAGCTTTGGAGAAGAGTGAGATGATAGTGATCAAAGTGATCAAAATAGCCAAAAGCAATTTTTGTTTGGCAGTGTTGATGGGAAGGCCAGTTGACTAGAAACACTCAAGGAAACAAGGAGGGGGAAAACTAGAGTTTGCACAGGTACCAGTCAACATCCATCTTTAAATCTGGATTAGCAGGTAGCTCTTCTAAATTTGGGTTGTCTTTTGAATTCTAATTTTCTCTTTCCCAAACCCCTTTTAATCACTGAATCCAGGACTGATCTCCATACTAGGAGAGCCCACCAATTCCACATAATGGTGCCAGGATAGAGGTTCATAAGGTCATAGAGACAAAAAGAGCTTCAGAAATCATTTTTTTAACAGACAAGGAAACCAAGATCCTAGAAAGTTAAGTGACTTGCCCAAGTTGATACAGGTAAATGTCCAGAAACATTTGAATTCAGGTCCTTTGTCTTCAGAGAAACTATTTTTCTCCAGGCTTATATGCTTAAAGTGAAAGACCAATAAAGGAATAGAAAAGGAATAAATCAGGGATACCTAAGGTCATGTCTGAAAGAGAGAATATCATAATGGTCTATGGAAAAGCTGTTTCCAGGACTTGTTTCATAACCATGCTAAGTTCTTCCTGGAACTTCTGAGTTTACCATCACCTCATGCTCAGCTTGTGGGTAGCTTGAAGTAAGTATTTTATTGGGAAGAGCAGGATCCCACTTAAGCAGTTCTGATAATTTTCCTCTCCTCTGAGGCCATCAACATGGAAACTGCCAGTTAACTGGGGACTGGAATTTTTTGGCCTAAAAATTTCAGGCATAGTAGATCCAGATATGGTGAGTTTGAGTAAAGGAAGAGGGCAAGACACTTTATTGGACTACAAAGACTGGACTGTGGTTTTTCTGGACCACAGTAATGTATATCATGTATTATACATAAAATATATTTTATTTAAATATTGTATAGTATGTTAATTTATAGGGACCAAAAAATTTTGACTGATGGGGAATATTTTCCTTTTTTCCTCACATATTTGACTAACTGGGAAAACTCAACTGTGTTCTTCCCAAGATAAATTTTGGGGTAGATGCAAGTAGTAATTGGGAGAGTCAAGGGAAAAAGGAGGAATGGTGTTTTGAATGAGAGCAATGATAATTAGACAAAAATTTTTTTTGAGAATTTGGTTCAGCAGATTGTTTCTTTTAGGCACAAACTCATTATTTCTTTGTGTAAGAGACTGGTAGACCACCAGTCTGATCTGGATGTCATTGTGATTGCTAAGGGAGAAACAACAGCTAGAAGTAGACTAGGACTTTTGGGGGTTGGAAATTTTCTTGAGAGGGATGATCTTATTTGAGGTAGTAGATTATTCAAGAGATTTATAGACTTATTTGAGATTACTTGTTCACTCAACAATTTGTTATTTTTCTCTCTTGTTAATTTTTTTTTTGGTTTTACATTACTCTCATTTCTGAATATATTTCCACTCCCCTACCAAGAGAGCTATTGTTTATAAAATGATTTGAAAAGATATAGAAGGATAAAAGAAGTTGAACAAAAGTAACCAACTCATTCAGTTGTGTCTGAGAACATATGTGATATTCCAAATCTTTGCAAAGAGGAATGGGGAAGTGCATTATTTTTAACTCTACTCTGGGACCAAACTTGGTTGTCATAATTATACAATGTTCATTCTCTTTCTTTTAAAATTTCTGTTTATATTGTTTTCATTATGTATGCTGAATTTCTGGTTATGCTTGCTTTACTCTTAATTAGTTCAATATCTTACCATTTTTTTCTTCATTTAATGAAATCTTTTTTTTTTTTCTGTAATATTGTGAACTTCATGCTTGCAAATGTCCTAAGGGGTACCATGTGTAGATTTTCTTAGGTATTTTGGGTAGAGGCTTTCAGCCACGAGACTAAGAAGTTCTCTGAAATATATTTCTGTGCCAGGAGATAGTGTGTAAAGGTAAAAATATTTTTGTCAGAGACCATTAATGATCCAGAATAAATTTTCTGTGCTAGAAGCTTTAATAGAAAGCATTGTTTTTATGTGGAATAGCAGAAGACAGAAGGGATAGATAGACTATAAGAGGTATGTAGCCAAGCTAAAAGCTGGAAAAGAATGAAAAACTATTGAAAAACTTATTCAAGTTTTGCTTATAATGATTTTCTGCCAGTGACCATGAGAGAGACTTAGTTTCTCAATTTTAGCATGGCCTGAAATGGTAGGGATAATACCAGGAGGAACAGAAGAAGACCTTTTCCTCCCTTTCTACTTGGGAAGAATGTTTGGGTACCACTCCCTTTATGTTGTGGTATAGGGCAGTAGCTAATTCTCTTTTAAAATAAAAGTACAGGGATCTTTAAAGTTGTTTAACATCTTTTTAAAATGCATACCATATTAACAGAGGAAAAATATACATAGAGACAGGGTGAGACTGTACCCTCCAAGTAGAACAGGGAGTTTTTAATGTGCCAGGCCACAGGGTGTGGCATGAAGATGTCCAGTTCCATCACATACAATTGCAATCTGCTGGTTTCTTGGAGTCTTTTTTACAGTAGCTTCTCCTACCCTCAACCGCAGCCCAACCTTGGATTCAGATCTAGTGTCTGCTAATTACACTAAAGACCTAAACTGCTCCCATGTGTTATTAGTGCTTAATTCTAACAAAAACAAAAACATTATAGCCTTGTAGAAAATTAATTGTTATTTCTACTAAAGCAGCTGTATGCTTGGCATCTCTAGTTGCTTTTGGTCAGTGGGATATTTGCTGCATTACTACTCCTTAGCAGACCTGATGTCAATTTGGGAAGCAATTGGCCATTTCATTTGGTACATTTAAGGGGAGAAGCAAGATGATAAATTAAATGAAGAATTGATTTTCAAGTCAGGAAGATAAGAGTTCAAATTTTATTTCTGATAAATACTAGCTTTAGGGTCTTGGACAAAGTATTTAATTCCAACATTCATCCTTTTGTAAATTTTGAGTTCCACATTTTTCCCAATATCTTCCTTTTCCTCCCCACTCCCTCCCCATGGCAATGAACAATATAATATAAGTTTTACTTGTATATTCCTGTGTTACATATGTCTAAACTAGTCATATTGTGAAAGAAGATTTATAACTAAGGGGATGGTGATCATAAAAAAGAAAGAAAAATATAAAAGAAGATTTTAAAAGTGAGCATGGTATGAAAAGCATTTAAGTTCTCAGTGTTCCAGTTACCTCTCTAATGTTTAAGTTTCAACAAGATGTCTATCTGCATTGAGACAGGAAGCTCTTTTTTGGAGTTCTCTACATGAAATCACATATAAAAAAGGATGAGGAGAGAGGTCATATAACTTAACTGGAGACAGGAAAAGGAAGATGGGGGCATGGAGTCAGGGGCAACAAGGGAAGGGTATTATAGCATTATTTCTAAAACGAGGAAGTCCATCTACTGCTCATCTTAGGACAAGACTAATATGTTCTGGATGAATGATGGAGAAGACACAGGACCAGTTAGCCTTGTGTATTTGTGTTCAGTCCCTTTTCAGTCAAATCCAACTCTTCATGGCATCATTTGGGGTTTTCTTGGCAAATATACTGGAGTGGTTTCCTATTTCCTTTTCAAGCTCATTTTAAAGATGAGGAAACTTAGACAAAAAGGGTTGAGGGACTTGCTAAGCATCATACAGCTATTAAGGGATTAAGGAAGAGGATTTTAGGAAGAGGGCTTCCTAACTCTAGTCACTGTGCCAGCTAGCTGTCCCTTGTGTATAATGGCTTTCAAATTATGGCAAGAGGAAGATAGTCTTGGTAAAGATAGCTCCAAGTCTTGGCATATTGTTGTACTCAACTCTTGTTAAGACTTCGGGATCATTCTTTAAACCATTCATTAAAGTTGGTCAAGAAAGTCAATGAGGGTTAGGTATTTTATGAGGAAGGGGAAGTGGGATGTACTCAGATTTCCTTAGTTTCTGACTTTTCAGGTGGGTAGCAGATGATTACGCAGAAAGTTGTGCTTTAGGGTATAAAATATCTTATTTATGGGGGAATATCTAGAAAAGGGACAAACCAAGGAAGTAGTAACAAGCAGATCACAGACAACTTAATGACAGATCATAGACAACTTAATAGATGGTGAAATATAGCCCAGCCCCCAAAGTAGATTTTTTTTTTTTTGGATTACAAGAAATGGTACCTGTACATAACTATCTCCCTGACTTTTAAAAGAAATATTATTTTAATTACCATGACTGGTGGTACAAACATATCCCTGCTATGGGACAACTTAGGGTGATGGATCACTTGAATTTGGGAGTAATGAGGACAATAGGACTGAAGCCCCTTGGTTGTCCACATTAAGTCTGGCACCAGATTAAGCTGTTTAAAAAATAGTGAACTCTTCTTGGTTGAAAATGGAGCAGGTCAAAACTTCAATGAATAATATTTAGCATTTGAATGTGACTATGAGTGGTTCTTTCAGCTTTTCAAGTTGAACTTGGATTTCTACAATAGTCAGTCACTGAAGTTAGAAAATTTGAGAGAAGCATCCTCTATTCTTACTAAACATGCTTACAATTTAATTCTTTTCTAAAATTAATTCTTTAATTCTATTTATAATTGCTTATCTCTGTGATTCAAGATTTGCAGGGTTCTTCTCAATTAAATCCTAAACCCAAAACCAACTGAAGTCGAATGTGAAGTGTAAGATTCTCTTTCCAAAAATTATACCATACATGAATGCAATAAAATACTATTGTATTGCAAGAAATGATGAAAGGGATAGTTTCAGAAAAACCTTGGAAGTCTTGTATGAACTAATTTAAAGTAAAGTCAGCAGAACCAAGAAAGCAATTTATATAGTAACAGCAATATTGTAATGATAATGACCTAGTAACCAATCAACACAATGACAAACCAAAATTCCAAAGAATGGTGAAGAATTATGCTATCTCCAGATAGACTCAAAATACAGTTTAAAACACATTTTCTTCTTTTTATTTTCCTTGCTTTTTTGAAACATGGTTAATGCAGAAATTTGTTTTATAGAACTATACATATTTGAAATGGATTTTATTTTTCTTGCCTTTTCAATGGGTGGTGAAGGGGGAATGAGGAGGGAGATAGTTGGGAACTGAAAATAAAAACAAATTTGAATTTAGAATTGCAAAAATTAGTCTCCAGGATGAAAGTGTTGGTCAATAAAAAATAGTATCATGGGTTTCACCCAACATATTTGACTGTGTTCTGACAAACAATAACTTTATACTATGATTATGAATAATTATTATGGAGTACTTATATAAAAATGAAGTTTTCTTTATGAAAAATTAATATTTTCATTTCACTACTTAAGAGGCAATCAGCATGGCTTAATAGATAAGAGAGCTGGCTTCAAATGCAAGAAGATCTGGGTTCAAATTTTGAACTTGGCTCATATTGGCTACATAAGCCTGGACAAGTCTTTCAACTTCTCACTACTCTAGGCAACCACTTCAGCCCCCTGGGGTTGTGCCTACTATTTACAAGACCCTGCTATAAGCTTTAGAAATCACTCATTTAATCGTCACAACAACCCTGAGAGGTAGGAGCTATTGCTATATTCATTTTACAATTGAAGAAACTGAGGCAAACATTGGTTAAGTGACTTGCCCAGAATCACAGGACTAATAAATGTCTGAAGCTAGAAATGGCAGAGAAATTGTAAACTTGCATATTTTTATAAAAACATTTTTAAGTATTCATTAAAATTTTTTTCTGAGAGTTCCAGATTTCATTGTTCTAAAGTCCTCTTTCCAGCTCCACCCTCACTCACTGAGAAGGGAAGCAGTATGATACTCATTAAGCATATGAAGTCATATAAAATATTTCCATATTAGACATGTTACAAAAAAAAGGCAAGAAAAATAAATAAGCTGAAAAACAATATGCTTCAGTTTGCACTCAAATTCATCAAATCTCTCTGGAGGTAGAAAGAATTTTTCATTATGAATTCTTTAAAATTGTCTTGGGTCATTGTATAGATCAGAGAAACTAAGACTTTCTCAGTTAATCATTATTACAATAGCACTGTTAATGTGTACTATATTTGTACACTTTACAATTTTCAGTTCTGTACACTTTCTCAGCTCACCTTAGTTTTCCCAGGCTTTTCTGAACCCACCTCTATATATATATTTGTACTTTTAGATTTCTTCTTTTCTCTTTGATCTCTTTGAGATACAGATTTATTAATGGTATTACTGGGTCAAAGGATATGCACACTTTTATAACTTTTTGACATAGTTCCAAATTGCTCTCCAGAACGGTTAGATCAGTTTACAGCTCTACCAATAGTGCATTAGTAAACCTATATTTCCTGTTCCTTCCAGCATTTATTATTTTCTTTTTCTTTCATATTAACCATTATGATAGATGTGTTATTTTAATTGTCATTTCTCCTTTCATACTATTGAAAGTTTTAATTTCTTCTGAAATGACCCATGTTGGTAAAGAGAGTACTTTATATTAATGAAATCACAAATCCATACCCTATCTCTATTTTAAATTTTATATGTGTATATGCATGATAAAGTCTAGAATTTATTTATTTTCATATTGAATAGAGGTTATGGGAAGGTATTGTAAAAGTCAGAAAGGATTGAAAGAGGTTTGGAGCCCTGGTTTAAATCAGAAATTCTTTAAAAACAATAAAATTATTTCTGTCTAATGTTTTTTACATCATCAGAATTACTCCAAGGGACCATCTCATATAACAAAAACAAAATTTAAAGAAAAATAACAGAAAAGAAAATTTAATCAATCAAATGAATTAACACATCATAAAAAAGGTAAAAATATTGTTCCACATGTTTCATATGGAAATCCTATGGACCTCCCTCCTCTGCAAAGGAGTAATTTGAGGTTGTCTTCTCCCATCTCTTCTTGGAGATTTTGCTTGTTCTTTTTAAGTTTTCAACATTCAGAACCAAGATGATAGCATGCAGGCAGAAATTCCCAGAAACTCTCCAAAAATATCCCCCCCAAAACCTTAAAATTTTGGCTAACCAAAATTTAGAGAGTTAGAACCCATAGAAAGACCCAGTGAAACAATTTTCCAGCCCAGATAATTTGGGAGATCTGTGAGAAGGTTTTGTTCCATCTGGTTTGGAAGGAGTGGCAGTGCAGCCAGAGTCACATTGTACTAGAGCGAATGGTCTCCAGCCTTCCAGCAACAGCCCATGGGGCACCTAGACTCATGGCAGCAGATGCAGTTTCCAGTCCTCCCAACCCAGGAATCACCAAATACATCTTGGAAGATCAGCAGGAAAACTCTACCAGAGCTTCCTGGGACCCACTTCTAGTGAGCTCAGTCCAAGGAAGATAAAGGGGAGGGGGGGAGACTGTTGAGGTCTCTCTACTATTCCTGGAACAAGACCCTTGTGCTTTGTCCATATTCAGTCCCTGGTCACAGTCTGGAGTCCTCTATTGTCACAGCAGAGCAAGGACCCTTCTCACAGCTCCAGGGCAGAGGGGAGTGCCTGTGGTCATTCACAGATCAGAGTACAAGCAGAAGAGCAGTCAAAGGCTCTCATAAAACATTGAAGCAACTGAGGTCTTTGTGGAGGTGTCCCAGTAACATTCTAAAGCTTGGGCAGCACCTCAAAATCAGGACATAGGTTGAAGAAATGAGTAAACAGAAAAAAAAGAACCTGATCATAGATAATTACTTTGGTCCCATGGAGGATCAAAATACACACTCAGAAGATGACGAAGTCAAAGCTTCTATATCCAAAGCCTTCAAGAAAAATAGGAATTGATTTCAGGTTATTGAAGAGCTCAAAAAAGATTTTGAAAAAATCTAATAAGGGAGGTAGAAGAAAAACTGGGAAAAGAAATGAGAGAGATGAATGAAAATCATGAAAACCAAGTCAGCAACTTGGTCAAGGAGATATCAAAAAATAGTGAAGAAAACAACACATTAAAAACCAGTTTAGGTCAAATGGAAAGAGCAGTCCAAAAAGTTAATGAGAAGAATGTCTTTTTTTAAAATATATTTTTTTAATTTTCTTGAATTTATTTATGCATTACTAAAATATTCTTGTTTAAGAGTAAACATATAGGGGTGGCTAGGTGGTGTAGTGGATAAAGCACAGGCCCTGGAGTCAGAAGTACCTGGGTTCAAATCCGGTCTCAGACACTAAGTAATTACCTAGCTGTGTGGCCTTGGGCAAGCCACTTAACCCTGTTTGTCTTGCAAAAATCTAAAAAAAAAAAAAAAGAGTAAACATATACCCCCCAAAAAAATATAAAACCTCATGAGAAACAAAGTGAAAGAAAGAAAAAAAATGTGTTTCAGTCTATGTTTTGGTACCATCAGCTCTGTCTTAGGTGGATCATATTCTTTATCATAAGTCCATCATAAGAAGCTACTTCTATATTTTTCCAAAGTTGTGTTGCTGATTGTAATTTCCTTCATCCATTCCTCCCCACTACCATCTATTATATTTTCTCTCTTCTTTCACTCTATCCCTCTTCAAAAATTTGCTGTGGGGCAGCTGAGTGGTGCAGTATACAGAGCACTAACCCTGGGGCCAAGAAGCCCAAGCCTACAATCTCACCCCAGAGACCCAGCAACTGTCTAGCCCCATGGTCCTAGACAGGCCACCCAATACCACCACCTTACAAAAAGTAAAAAATAAAATGTGTTATATTTGACTATCCTCTCCCATGATCTACTCTCTCTTCTATCACTCACATCACCCCCCCCCTTGTCCCCTTTCTCTCCCTTTTCTTCTAGATGTCTATACTCTATTGAGTGTGTATGCTGATTCCCTCTCTGAGCCGTTTCCGATGAGAATGAAGGCTCCCTCATTCCCCTACACCTTCTCTCCTTCAATACCCTTGCAAAAGCTACATGAAATATCTTATACATGAAATATCTTAGCCTATTCTTCCTCTCCTTTCTCTTAATCCCAGTACATTTCCTTTTCACCCATTGACTCCGTTTTTACAATATATGATATCTTCAAATTCAGCTCTCTCCTGCACCTCAGCTATAAAAGCTCGTTCTACCTGCTCTTTTAAATGCAAAGGTTCATATGAGAATTATCAGTATCATCTTTCCATGCAGGAATACACACAGTTCATCAAGTCCCTAATAATTTACCCTTCTCATCCACTCTCTCTATGCTTCACCTGAATCCTGTACTTGAAGATTAGATTTTCTGTTTGACTCTAGTCATTTCAACAGGAGCATCTGAAACTCCTCTGTCTCATTATCTTTTCCCTGGGAAGAGTATATTCAGTTTTGCTGGGTAGTTGATTCTTGGTTCGCATTCCAAGCTCTTTTGCCTTCTGGAATATTATATTCCAAGCCCTACGAGCCCTTAATGTAGATGCTGCTAAATCCTGTGTGATCCTGACTGCAGTTACACAATATTTGAATTGTTTCCTTCTGGATACATGTAATATTTTTCTCTTTGACTTGGGAGTTCTGGAATTGGCTATAAAATTCTTGGGGGTTTGTTTGTTTGTTTGTTTGTTTGTTTGTTTTTGGATCTCTTTCCAGGGGAGATCGGTGGATTCTCTCAATTTCTATTTTACCCTCTTCTTCTAAGGTATCAGGGCCATTTTCCTATAGAAATTCTTTAAAAATGAGGTCAAGGCTCTTTTCCTCATTATGACTTTCAGGGAGCCCAGTAATTTTAAATTATTTTTACTGGATCTGTTTCCCAGCTTTGTTGTTTTTTCAAGGAGATATTTCACAGTTTCTCCTCATTTGCCTTTTGTTTTGCTTTTTACATTAGGCCTAAACTGGCTTTTAAAGTATTATTTTCTTCAGTATTTTTTTGTATATCTTTTACCAAGCTTTTGATTTGATTTTCATGATTTTTCTGCATCACTCTCATTTCTCCTCCCTATTTTTCCTCCACTTCCCTTAATTTCTTCTCAAAGTCTTTTTTGAGCTCATCTATAGTCTGAGCCCATTTTCTATTTCTCTTGAAGGTTTTGGATATGGAAGCTTTGATTTTGTCATCATCTGAGTATGTGTTTTGATCTTCCATGGGACTAAAGTAATTCTCTATGGTCAGATTCTTCTTTTTCTGTTGTTTACTCATTTCCTCAGCCCAAGGATAATTTCCAGCACTTCCAAGGCTTTGGGGTTGTTTTTTTGGGGGGGACACTCTACTGGGACCTTTATTCCTCCAAGGTCTTATGCTCTCTAACCTGTGCTTTGATATGTAGATGGTCCAGTACTTCCCTCTGCTCTGGGGCTATAAGACGGGATCCAGCTATCTTAGTATGGAAGCCCAAATGGCTATATGTGAATGTAAGCAAACAGCAGAGTTCTACCCCAGGGAGAGCAGAGAAATCTCTGCAGATTTCCCTTACTGTCTCTGGGGATATAGGCTGTTTTCTGCTGGTTCTCACTGCAGGTTCTGAGGCTGGTGCTCCTCACTCCACACTCACTCAGGTGCAGCAGAGTTCTCTCACCACCCCTTCAAGCTGTTGCCGGTGATCTCTGGACTGCACTAGCCTGGGCTGTGCTGGGCTGTGACAGCTTTTTTTCCCAACCCCCAGTCCTGGTGAAGCACTCCTTTCCCACGGAACTTCTAAGTTATCTTGGACTGGGAAAATGTATCACTCAGTCTTTCTGTGGGTTCTTCCCTGCTAAATTTTGGCTAGAGCCATCCTTCATTTGTTTTTTGGGGATTTGGGGGATTGGAGTTCTCAGGAGATGCTGCCTTCACACAGCCATCTTGGCTCCGCCTATTTCACAGTTTCTTCTAGTTTTTCATTCTTTTGGTGTTGAATTATTGTGTCTTGATTTCTCGCAAAGTCATCAGCTTCCTTTAGTTCCATTCTACATCTGAAGGATTTGTTTTCCTCAGAGAGCTTTCTTATCTCTTTTGCCATCTGGCCAGTTCTGCTTTTTAAAGCATTCTTTTCCTCAATAACTTTTTGAACTGCTTTTATCTATTTGATCTAAACTGGTTTTTAATGTTATTTTCTTCAGCATTATTTGAATCTCCCTAAGCTGCTGACTTTGTTTACATGTTTTTCCTGTATCTCTCTCGTTTCTCTTCCCAATTTTTCTTCTACCTCCCTTACTTGATTTTTAAAATCTTTTTTTGAGTTCTGTCATAGACTGAGTCCAACTTCTATATTTCTTGGACTCTTTAGATGAAGAAGCTTTGTCTTTCTTATCTTCAGATTGTATGTTTTGGTCTTCCATGGAATCAAAGTAATTGTCTATGGTCAGGTTCCTTTTTTTCCCTGTTTATTCATTTCCTCAGCCTGTGCCTGGTTTTGGAGTGCTTCCTGAGCTTTTCAGTATTATTGGGACACCCCCACAAGGACTTCAATATGTGAGGCTCTGACTGCTCTCTTGGTCTGTTGAATGGTCACAATCTCACCCCTCTGGGGCCCCAGGCTGTGACCAGGGTCTGAATGTGGTCAAAGCCCCAGAGTCCTGTCCCAGGGACAGAGGACAGACCTTGGCAGTCTTCCCTCTATTTCCTTACTTCCTGTGAGCTGAGCAATCAGGGAGCAGCTGCCAGGAAGCTCCTGCTGGGCGACTCCATAGAACTGCTTCTCTTTCCTGGGATCTGGAATGCACTGAGGGCCATGGCTGTGCTGAGGAGGACCACGCTGGCCTGGGCTTTACGCTCACTCTGGCAGAGGTCTCCCTGCTGATCTTTCAAGTTGTGCTTAGTGCTCCCTGGGGTGGCAGGTCAAGAAATTGTTTCTGCTGCCAGGCACCCTGGGGCTATTCCCAGAAGGCTGAAACTCCTTCACTTGAGTGCACTGCTGTCCCTCCAACTCCATGGAATAGAACCTTCCCAGTATTTTCCAGGTTACCTTGGACTGGAGAATTGCCTCACTGGATCTTTCATGGGTTCTGTCTCTCAAAAATTTAGATAGAGTCATAATTTTAAGATTTTTGAAATATTTTTGGGAGAGTACCTGAGAAAGGCTGTTCTCCTGCTGACATCTTTACTCTACCCCTCCCCCCAAAGAATGTCTTAAAAAACAGAAATGGTCAGATAGAAAAGGAGATAAGAAGGTGCTCTGAAGAAAACAACCCCATCAAATGTAGAATGAAGCTAAGAGAAGCTGATGACTTTGTGAGGAATAAAGAAACAATAAAACAAAACCAAAAGAATGAAAACTAGAAGATCACATGAAAACAACTGGCCTGGAAACAGATCCAGAAGAGACAATTTAAACATCATTGGGCTACTTGAAAATCATGACCAGGAAAAGAGCCTTGACTTCATTTTCAAAGAATTTTTACAGGAAAATTGTCCTTATAGCCTAGAAGCATAAAGAGACCCCCAAAATAACTCCCAGGAATATTATAGTCAAATTCCAGAACTCCCAAGTCAAAGAGAAAATATTATAAGCAGCCAGAAAGAAAAAAATTCAAATATTGTGACACTGAAGACAGGATTACACAGGATTTAACAGCAGGTTTGGAATATGATAGTCTGGAAAATAAAAGACCTTGTGTTACAACTGAGAATTAACTACCCAGCAAAAATGAACATCCTCTTCAAGGGGAAAAGATGAACATTCAATGAACCAGGGGACTTTCAAAACTTTCCTGTTTAAATGACCAGAGCAGAACAGAAAGTTTGATCTTCAAGTAAAGGATTCAAGCGAAGCATGGAGAGAGTGAATGGGAAGGGCAAATTAGAGGGATTTAATGATGTTGAACTGCTTGTATTCTTGCATAGGAAGATGATACTGATAACTCAAAAGAACCATCTTAATTAACAGAGCATAAAAACAAGGCTGGGAGAGAGCTGAATATCATGGCATACTATAAAGAGTAGTCAATGGGTGAAAAAGGAATGTTCTGGAAGAAAGGGAAAGGAGAGGTAGAATGGGCTAAGATATTTCATGTAAAAGAGTCAAGAAAAAACTTTTAAGAAGGAACAAAGTGAAAGGAGAGAATGAATAGAACAAAAGGGAGTGGGGAGGAATGGAAGAAGGGAAATACAATTAACAATAGCAACTGTGGGGAAAAAATGTTGAAGTAACTTCTCTGAGGGATTTATGATAAAGATTGCTATCCATCCCAGAGACAGAGCTGAACACAGTCTGAAGCACATTATTTTCCCTTATTCTCTCACTTTATTTTTTGTGAATTTTTCTATTTTTGTGGGGGGAGGGGGGATTATTTTTATTTTTACATGAAGACTATTTTAGCAATTATAAATAAATGAATAACATTTAAAAAAAAGTGTTTGCAGCCCTCAATATTGGCTATATGATAGGGGTTACGGGAATACCCTAATCACCTAATTAGGTTTTTAGCTTCTGAAACACAGGATAATTGGAGTATGTATGATTAAGAGTTATATTCCTTTAATCATATAGTTCCAAGTATCTCAGTTCTGTTTATACATTTAACAGTCAGATTAACTTTTACAAAGGGATATTTATATCCAAATTATTACAAGAGCAATCATAAAAACATTGTCCCCAGTATCTTGATGACTTAATTTCCCTTATATCACTTCAGTCTCTAAGGAGGAAATGGAATTAGATTCAAGCTTAACTCATATTATTCCCATGAGATTCAGGTTCAACCCTGCCCTCCCTCCTTGCATCCAATGACTCTGCTTCTCCTAGTTTCCAGGGCTTCAAATCTCCATGACTTGAAATCCCAGATTGGAAATCTCACTCACTGCACTTAGAGAAGAACAAATGAAACAGATTCAAGCCTCAAACTCATTTCTCAGGGTCATAACCATTAAGAAAAGGAAAAGGTAAAGGTGACCTTACTTCACTTTAAATGAATGATTCCTTCATGCAATAGCATTTAAAAAAAATTTAAGGCAATGTGGTTAAGTGACTTGGCCAAGGTCACACAGTTAGGCAATTATTAAATGTCTGAGGTCAAATTTGAACTCAGGTCCTCCTGACTCCAGAGCTGGTGCTCTATTCACTGTGCCACCTAGCTTCCCCTGAAAGATTGCATTTTGATGCTACTTGGGGGGGGGAGACAGAGACAGAGACAGAGATGGAGACAGAGAGACACAGAGAGACAAAGAGAAAGAGAGAGAAACGAGGGGGAGAGGGAGAGGGGGAGGGGGAGAGAGAGAGAGAGAGAGAGAGAGAGAGAGAGAGAGAGAGAGAGAGAGAGAGAGACAGAGAGAGAGAGAAGACAGAGATCTAGTCAGTTTTAAGGATGCAACCAGTGTGGAAAGAGACTGCTACCAACCAAATCAGACCAATGCAGAATGCAAATCATTGACCAATGCAGAATGTCTACACCTGCCCCATTCCACTTATTTCCTAGGAGCTGGTTCCTGGAATGGATATCTCCATTTTATGTGAATGACAAACCCCAAATATAGCTGTTTTCCATGTTTGAGTCATCATGTGTATTGTATATACTTACTCTGCTTATTTTTCTTTAATTCTGATTGTATAAATCTGCAGATTTATATGTAGAGCAGAGATTCTTAAAACTTTTTTGATATAATCTTAATACTACTGTGTCTGTTTCCTCATCTAGAAAATGAATTTGCACTGAGTGACCTCTCAGATCCCTTTTAGCTATAAATCTATGAGTCTGTGACATTATGCACAATATTGCTGAACAACTTCATAATGTGTTAAAAGTCCAAAAGACTCATCCACTCAGTGGAAAATCCTCAGAATGAGATTCTTGTGATAACAGGTATTCTCAATTATAGGAAGCAAAGGGACAATTGAAGTATTGCACACTGTGAAACTACACTTCCTAGGTTATCTCAGATCATGAATTTTGGGAGTAAGAAAGTCATTCTAGATGTTACCTAATCCAGTCACATGTATATAGGCTGTATTGTACTTATGTCATTCAAGGTAGATAGTGGTAATTTTCACTTAACTCAACAGACAAAAAAGGAGAACCTGAAGCTAATGTTTTTCTTTTTCAATGTTGTAATGACTGGAGAATTTCTTAAGGTCAAATATACAGGGGTTGAGGCAAAGAGACTTATCAGACATAACATCTGTTGGAAAACTCCTAATTTTTTTTCGTTAGAAAGATTTTATTAATTTTGAGTTTTACAATTTCCCCCCATTCTTGCTCCCCCCCCCCCCCCGCAAAAGGCATTCTGTTATTCTATACATTATTTCCATGGTATATATTGATCTCAGTTGAATGTGATGAGAGAGAAATCATATCCTTAAGGAAGAAAAATAAAGTGTAAGAGATAGCAAAATTACATAATAAGATAACGGTTTATTTTCCCTAAATTGAAGGTAATAGTCTTTGGTCTTTGTTCAAACTCCACAATTCTTTCTCTGGATACAGATAGCCCAAAATTGTCCCTGATTGTTACACTCAAAGAATGAGCAAGTTCATTAAGGTTGATCATCACCCCCATGTTGCTGTTAGGGTGTACAATGTTTTTCTGGTTCTGCTCATCTCACTCAGCATCAGTTCATGCAAATCTCTTCAGGTTTCCCTGAATTTCCATCCCTCCTGGTTTCTAATAGAATGATAATGTTCCATGACATACATATGCCACAGTTTGCTAAGCCATTCCCCAATTGAAGGACATTTACTTGATTTCTAATTCTTTGCCACCACAAACAGAGATGCTATGAATATTTCTGTACAGGTGGTATCTTTACCCTTTTTCATCATCTCTTCAGGGTATAGACCTAGTAGTAGTATTGCTGGATCAAAGGGTATGCGCATTTTTGTTGCCCTTTGGGCATAATTCCAGACTGCTTTCTAGAAAGGTTGGATGAGTTCAGAGCTCCACCAACAATGTATTAGTGTCCCAGATTTCCCATATCCCTTCCAATATTGATCATTGTCCTTTCTGGTCATATTGGCCGATCTGAGAGGTGTGAGGTGCTTTCTCAGAGATGCTTTAATTTTCATTTATCTAATAAGTAACTATTTAGAGCAATTTTTCATATGACAATGGATTGCTTTGATTTCCTCATCTATAAATTGCCTTTGCATATGCTTTGACCATTTGTCACTTGGGGAATGGCTTTTTTTTTTGAAAATTTGACTCAGTTCTTTGTATATGTTAGAAATGAGTCCTTTGTCAGAAATACTAGTTGTAGTAATTGTTTCCCAATTTACTACATTTCTTTTGATCTTGGTTACAGTGGTTTTATCTGTGCAAAAGCTTTTTTTTAATTTAATATAACTAAAATTATCTAGTTTCTTTTTAATGATGTTCTCCATCTCTTCCTTGGTCCATAAACTGCTTCCCTTTCCACAGATCTGACAGGTAAACCACTCCTTGATCTTCAAGTTTGCTTATAATAATGTTTTTTATGTCTAAATCCTATATCCATTTTAATCTTATCTTGGTATAGGGTGTAAGGTGTTGGTCTAATCTAAGTTTCTTCCATACTAACTTCCAATTATCCTGGCAGTTTTTTTTATCAAAGAGAGAGTTTTTATTCCAATAGCTGGACTCTTTGGGTTTATCAAACAGCAGATTACTATAATCATTTCCTGCTACTGCACCTAGTATATTCCACTGGTCTACCACTCGATTTCTAAGCCAATACCAGACAGTTTTGATGACTGATGCTTTATAATATACATTTAGATCTGGTAAGGCTAAGTCACCTTCTTTTGCACTTTTTTTCATTGAATCCCTGGAAATTCTTGATTTTTTTATCTCTCCATATGAATTTACTTAACTTTTTCGAACTCGTTAAAGTAATTTTTTGGAATTTTGATTGGTAGAGCACTAAACAGGTAATTTAGTTTGGGTAGAATTGTATTTTTGTTATATTAGCTCTACCTATCCATGAGCAGTTGATGTTTGCCCTGTTATTTAAATCTGATTTTATTTGTGTGAGAAGTGTTTTGTAATTGTTTTCAAAAAAAGTTTTTTAGTCTGCCTTGACAGACTCCTAGGTACTTTATATTGTCTGAGGACACTTTGAATGGGATTTCTCTTTCTTACTCATTCTGCTGAATCTTGCTAGTCATATATAGAAATGTCATAGATTTATGAGGGTTTATTTTATATCCTGCAACTTTGCTAAAATTGCTAATTGTTTCCAGTAGTTTTTTGGATGATTTCTTTGGATTCTCTAGGTAGATCACCATGTCATCTGCAAAGAGTGAGAGTTTTGTCTCTTCCTTCCCAATTCTAATTCCTTCAATTTCTTTTTCTTCTCTTATTGTTGAGGCTAACATTTCTAATACAATATTGAATAGTAGTGGTGATAATGGGCACCCTTGTTTCACCCCTGATCTTATTGGGAATATCTCAAGCCTATCCCCATTGTATATAATGCTTGTTGATGGTTTCAAATAGATACTGCTTATTATTCTAAGGAACAAACCATTTATTCTTACACTTTCTAGTGTTTTTAGTAGGAATGGATGCTGTACACTCCTAATTTTTTTTTAGATTTTTCAAGGCAATGGGGTTAAGTGGCTTGCCCAAGGCCAATGGCTAGGTAATTATTAAGTGTCTGAGGTCAGATTTGAACCCAGGTACTCCTGACTCCAAGGCCGGTGCTCTATTCACTGTGCCACCTAGCTGCCCCCTCTCCTAACTAATTTTCTTTTTTTAAATTAATTTTTATTAAAGATATTATTAGAGTTTTTACAATTTCTCCCCCCAATCTTACTTCCCTCCCCCCCACCCCTCACTGAAAGCAAACTGTCAGTCTTTACTTTGTTTCCATGTTGTACCTTGATTCAAATTGGGTGTAATGAGAGAGAAATCATATCCTTAGAGAAGAGACAAGAATTCTAAGAGGTAACAAGATCAGACAATAAGATAGCTGTTTTTTTCTAAATTAAAGGGAATAGTCCTTGAACTTTGTTCAAACTTCACAGCTACTTAACTGGATACAGATGGCACTCTCCTTTGCAGACAGCCCAAAATTGCTCCTGATTGTTGCACTGATGGAATGAGCAAGTCCTTAAATGTTGATCATCACTCCCATGTTGCTGTTAGGGTATACAGTGTTTTTCTTGTTCTGCTCATCTCACTCAGCATCATTTCATGAAAATCCCTCCAGGCTTCCCTGAAATCCCATCCCTCCTGGTTTCTAATAGAACAATAGTGTTCTATGACATACATATGCCACAGTTTGCTAAGCCATTCCCCAATTGAAGGACATTTACTTGATTTTCAATTCTTTGCCAACACAAACAGGGCTGCTATAAATATTTTTGTACAAGTAATGTTTTTACCCTTTTTCCTCATCTCTTCAGGGTATAGACCCAGTAGTGGTATTGCTGGGTCAAAGGGTATGCACATGTTTCTTGCCCTTTGGGCGTAGTTCCAAATAGCTCTCCAGAAAGGTTGGATGTGTTCACAGCTCCACCAACAGTGTAATAGTGTCCCAGATTTCCCACATCCCTTCCAACAATGATCATTATCCTTTCTGGTCATATTGGCCAATCTGAGAGGAGTGAGGTGGTACCTCAGAGAAGCTTTAATTTGTATTTCTCTAATAATTAATGATTTAGAGCATTTTTTCATATGGCTATGAATTGCTTTGGTCTCCTCATCTGTAAATTGCCTTTCCATATCCTTTGACCATTTGCCAATTGGGGAAAAGCTTTTTGTTTTAAAAATATGACTCAGTTCTCTGTATATTTTAGAAATGAGTCCTTTGTCAGAATCATTAGTTGTAAAGATTGTTTCCCAATTTACTACATTTCTTTTGATCTTGGTTACAGTGGTTTTTATCTGTGCAAAAGCTTTTTAATTTAATGTAATTGAAATCATCTAATTGGTTTTTGGTGATGTTCTCCAACTCTTCCTTATTCATAAACTGCTCCCCTTTCCATAGATCTGACAGATAAATTAGTCCTTGATCTTCTAATTTGCTTATAGTATTGTTTTTTTATGTCTAAGTCCTGTAACCATTTGGATCTTATCTTGGTAAAGGGTGTTAGGTATTGGTCTAATCTAAGTATCTTCTATACTAACTTCCAATTATCCCAGCAGTTTTTATCAAAGAGGGAGTATTTATTCCAATGGCTGGACTCTCTGGGTTTATCGACTCTATTGGGTTTATTACTATAATCATCTCTTGTTTTTACACCTAGTCTATTCCACTTGTCCGCCACTCTATTTCTTAGCCAATTCCAAACAGTTTTGATAACGGATGCTTTATAACATAATTTTAGATCAGGTAGGGCTAAGCCACCTTCTTTTGCACTTTTTTTCATTAATCTCCTGGGAATTCTTGACTTTATTTCTCCATATGAATTTACTTACAATTTTTCTAACTCATTAAAGTAATTTTTTGGAATTTTGATTGGTAGGGCACTTTACAGATAGTTTAGTTTTTATTATATTAGCTCTACCTATCCATGAGCAGTTGATATTTGCCCAGTTACTTAAATCTGATTTAATTTGTGTGAGAAGTGTTTTATAATTGTTTTCAAAAAGATTCTGAGTCTGTCTTGGCAAATAGACTCCCAAGTATTTTATATTGTCTGAGGTTACTTTGAATGGGATTTCTCTTTCTAGCTCTTCCTGCTGTATCTTGCTAGACATATATAGAAAAGTTAAGGATTTATGTGGGTTTATTTTATAACCTGCAACTTTGCTAAAATTGCTAATTGTTTCCAGTAGTTTTTTGGATGATTTCTTTGGATTCTCTAGGTAGATCACCATGTCATCTGCAAAGAGTGAGAGTGTTTTCTCTTCCTTCCCAATTCTAATTCCTTCAATTTCTTTTTTCTTCTCTAATTGCTGACGTTAATATTTCTAATACAACATTGAATAGCAGTGGTGACAATGGGCACCCTTGTTTCACCTCTGGTCTTATTGGGAATGCCTCTAGCCTCTCCCCATTGACTATAATGCTTGTTGATGGTTTCAGATAGATACTGCTAATTATTTTTAAGGAAAAGTCCATTTATTCCTACACTGTCTGGTGTTTTTAATAGGAATAGATGATGCTGTATTTTGTAAAAAGCTTTTTCAGCATCTATTGATATGATCATATGATTTCTGATAGATTTGTTGTTGATATAATTGAGTATACTAACAGTTTTCCTAATATTGAACCAACCCTGCATTCCTGGAATAAATCCTACTTGATCATAATGTATCATCCTGGTGATGACTTGTAATCGTTTTGCTAAGATTTTATTTAAGATTTTTGCATCTATATTCATCAGGGAAATAGGTTTATAATTTTCTTTCTCTGTTTTAACTCTTCCTGGTTTAGGTAACAATACCATATTGGTTTCATAGAAAGAGTTAGGCAGAGTTCCATCTTTCCCTATTTTTCCAAAGAGTTTATATAGAATTGGCACCAATTGTTCCTTAAATGTTTGGTAAAATTCACTTGTGAATCCATCAGGCCCTGAAGATTTTTTTTTTAGGGTGTTCAATGATGGCTTGTTGAATTTCTTTTTCTGAGATAGGGTTGTTTAGGTATTTAATCTCTTCTTCATTTAATCTGGGCAACTTATATTTTTGTAAATATTCATCCATTTCACTTAGATTATTAAATTTATTGGCATAGAGTTGGGTAAAATAATTTCGAATTATTACTTTAATTTCCTCCTCATTGGTGGTGAGTTCACCTTTTTCATTTATGATACTAGCAATTTGGTTTTCTTCTTTTTTTTATTCAAATTGACCAGAGGTTTATCAATTTTATTGTTTTTTCATATTACCAACTTTTGGTTTTATTTATTAATTCAATAGTTTTTTGCTTTCAATTTTATTAATCTCTCCTTTAATTTTTAGAATTTCTGATTTTGTATTTAATCAGGCATTTTTGATTTGTTATTTCTCTAATTTTTTTAGTTGCATGTATAGTTTATTGATTTCTTCTTTCTCCAATTTATTCATGCAAGCATTTAGAGATATAATATATCCCCTGAGAGTAGCTTTAAATGAATCCTATAGGTTTTGGTATGTTGTTTCATTATTATCATTATCTAGGATAAAATGGTTAATTCTTTCTCTAATTTGTTTTTTGGTCCACTCATTTTTTAAAATGAGGTTATTCAGTTTCCAATTTGTTCTCGGTCTATATCTCCTTGGCCCATTATTGCATATGACTTTTATTGCATTGTGATCTGAGAAAGATATATTCACTATTTCTGCCTTTCTGCAGTTGATCATTAGGTTTTTATGTCCTAGTACATGGTCAATTTTTGTATAAGTTCCATGTACTGCAGAGAAAAGGGTATATTCCTTTCTATCCCCATTCAGTTTCCTCCATAAGTCTACCATATCTAACTTTTCTAACAATCTATTTACCTCCTTAACTTCTTTCTTGTTTATTTTATGATTTGATTTATCTAGATCTGATAGTGGGAGGTTGAGGTGTCCCACTAGTAGAGTTTTGCTGTGTATGTGTTATTGTAGTTCTTTCAGCTTCTCCTCTAAGAATTTGGGTGCTGTCCCACTGGGTGCATATATATTCAGTATTGAAATGACTTTATTGTCTATGGTACCTTTTAGGAGGATAAAGTTTCCTTCCTTATCTCTTTTAATGTTATCTATTTTGCTGCTGCTTTGTCTGAGATAAGGATTGCTACCCCTGCTTTTTTTATTTCAGCTGAAGCAAAATATATTTTGCTCCAACCTTTTACCTTTACTCTATATGTATCTCTCTGCTTCAAATGAGTTTCTTGTAAGCAGCATATTGTAGGATTCTGGTTTTTAATCCACTCTGCTATTTGCTTACATTTTAAGGGAGAGTTCATCCCATTCACATTCAAGTTTATGATTAGTAATTCTTTATTGCCCTCTGTGTTATCTTCCCTCTGTTTGTATTTCCCCCTTCCCCCCATCCATATTCCCCAGTATTTTGTTTAAAATAATGATGATGATGATAGCTGGCATTTATATAGCACCTATTCTGTTCCAGACACTATGCTAAGTACTTTAAATGTACAATCTATTTTTATCTTTACAACAACCCCAAGAGGTTATTACTATTATCCACATTTTACATTTGAAGAAACCAAAACAAAAAGAAGTTAAGTGACTTGCTGAAGGTCACACACAGCTTATATCTGAAATTAGATTTGAACTCAGATCTTCAGATTCCAAACTGAACATGCAATATTCCTTGTGCCATCTAACTGTTTTTAAGCTACATCATGTCCTATTCTAATCTGTCTCCTGAACATTGGTTCCACATTGCCAACTGCTTGTTAGACATTTTGAACTAAACAGTTACTTCAAACTTGGCAGGTCAAAATTACAACTATATCAATTTACAAATTACAACTATAACAATCCTATTTCTGTTGAAGTTACTACTATTCTTTTAGCTAATCAAGTTTGCAATTTTGAAGTCAACCTTAACTCTTGTGTCTCTGTCAACTATTCATCTAAGTGAAGAGCAAAATATAAATCTCTCTCTCTCTCTCTCTCTCTCTCTCTCTCTCTCTCTGTCTCTCTCTGTCTCTCTCTGTCTCTCTCTCCCTCTCCTTCTATGAATAAGTAGTAGGCAACACATAGAGTAAATGAACACTTCTTGAGGGAGTGAAATAACTCAGTTCAACCCAGATCTCATCCGAAGAGTGAAGTTTGTAATGGAGCAAGTCATGAAGACATTACAGAGACAGACAACTCCTCTAGATGTTAACATCTTCTAGTATTTTTGTCACTTTAGGGGAACTGATGAGAGATTGGCTATCACAGACCTTCTCTCTTGAAACCGGAAACTAGAAAAACCCAGAGACCAAAGAGACTGGATCATTCTTTTCTCCTGTTCTTGTCAATTGCATCATACTGATGCTAGGCACATGAGGAGAGAACAATGAGGAGAGAATCCCTTACAATTAGCCTTTAGGGCTTCAGTTATATATAAAATCCTCTATTTGCTATTTAGAATTCTTCCTTATCTGACTCTTCCTATCTTTCCAGTCTTCTTATACAACACACTTCTCCCCCCATTTCCATTTCCTAAATTCCTACCTTATACATAGAACCTTTTCCAGTCCTCCTTAATTCTAGTGCCTTAATTCTGTTGATTATATCCAGTTTATCTTGTATCTAGCTTGTTTGTATATATTTTTTTGCTTGCACGTTGTCTCTTCCAAAAGCTCCTTCAGAATAGGGAACTGTCTTCTGTTATCATATCACTAGTTCTTAGGATGGTGATTGGCACATAGTAGACATTTAATAAATAACCAATCAATAAATGATTCATTCAGTCAAGAAGACTGAATGAACACCTTTACATGCATTATTTGTAATGCAAAATAGGAAAAGTTAAGTTTCTCAATTTATTTAAAGATCTTCAGATATATGGTCATTTCCCCTTATCACAATATTATGAAAGCATTTGAAGTTGTTTTACATATAATTCATCATGTTGATTCAGACATATTAATAGTTTTTTGTATTACCCGTATTCTTCCTATCAAATGAGTTTTTCTACTTAGCAATTCTATTAATAACCTTATGTAATTAAAATAAACCTTCTGATGTGATGGACATAATTTTTGATAGAGCTTGTTTTTATTTTTCAAAATTATCAAGTTTTCTCAGAAAAATTCTTATCTAGCTACCTAGTTCTACATGAGCATCTTCAAAATGTTTTGATTTATAAGGTTTCATTCTAAATGAAACTAAAGCATTAATATACAGCAATTACAGCTATTTTTCACTTCCATCAATAGTTGTGCTTATGAATTCCAGTAATAACAGAAAATGCTTCTTTTTGAATTTGTGCTTTTTTACTCTGTGAGTTTGTATTTCTGCTATCTGTTTTGGTTTCCTTGTACTAGGGTCAGTTTTCCTAGTATGATTTCTCTTTAAACTGGTTATGTATTTAACCATAACAAAGGGGGTATTATTTCACTTAAAAATGAGACAACTTGATATTTTTACTTAAATTGTTAAAGATTCCGGTGATTGTCTATATTGTACATAAGTTACAATTTCAATTTTTAAAAAATTATAGCTTTCTTGGTAAATCAATTCATTGTAACCATCAAAATGAATATTTAAGACAATATGGTATTTTAAAGTTTCACATAAAGGCTTTTAAAATTTGATTTTGTACCCTTCATGTACAAATACAGCAAACATGACAGTGAATTACTGATGGTGGCAGAGTGTACCTGGATTTCAATTGAAATTTGGTCTTGTTTGAACATGTGCTGTATCACATAATTGCCTGAAGTAGATTTGCTGAAAATCTCACTTTTGATGATTTTGAGTTGAATTTTATTTATTTCCATGGGAAAAAGTGAATGTCTATAGGAAATTATAAGTATGATGAATTTAGAATTGCATAAGAATATATTGTAACTGATGTAGAGTAAAATAAGAAGGAAGATAGCAATGTATACCACAACTACAACAGTTTAAGTGGGAAAGAGAAAAGAAACTGATATCTTTTTGTAATTATAATAATCAAATTTGGTTCTTGAGAAAAGTTGAGAAAAAAATACCTGTTATTGAGACAGGGCAGGTTATCACTAGGTAATATTGCATATGATATCAGGATCATTGTGTAGATGAGTTTTGTTGAGCAGACTTTAAAAAAATTATTTTTAAATCTGTTACAAGGAATGTCTCCTTGGGTAAGGAGATGGGTAATGATGTATTTTTAAGTAGATGTGATGCAAAAACAAAAGCTTTCAATAAATGTAAGTGTAGCACCAACATTACCTTCATTCTTACAAGCCTGTTTTGACTGGCAGCTTGAGTTTAGAGGGGACTTACTACTTTTCCCTGTTGGGGCTCTAGAGATGACTCTGAAGGAGTGGAGGTGATTTTCTAAAACTATCAACCACCATCCCCTTAGGGACTTCACTCTGGTCCCTGGGAAGAGTTTTACTTTCCTTTTTTCTCTTTATGAGGAGGACCTACCAAGTTCACTTCTGGGTGTGACAGAGCTAATGAAGAGTCAGTTGTTCTCTTGCTCACAGGGCTTGGTATCTTGAATGTTGGATTTTGTTCACTGTTGGGCTGCAAGCAGTTTGCTCTTGGGGGCTGCCTTCTCACCAGATGTATGTGAGCAATGCTACCTCCTTGAGGTGCTGAGGAAACCTTTTATGACTCTTCAAATCTTTCAAAGCTCACAAGATCATAACTTATTTTGTTCCATTTGTGATGCTCATTCATTCAAGATTAGGAATAAAAAATCACAAGAGAAAAGCCATAGAGGTACCATGTGCTGACTGGCACATAGTAATTGAAGGGGAGATAAGGTAGCCGCAGGGCAGACCATTTCCATTTTTGTTGTCATTGCCTCTACTTCTCTCCACTCTGAAGCCCCCATTTCTTCTTCCTTACTTAAAAGCTATTTAGGGAAGACAAAAGGAGTTTGTCCACTCTAATTTTCTGTATGCACATTTAGTTCAGTCCCAGAATTCTTTTAAAAGGTTTTTCATCACCATGCACTATGCCAAAAGGAAATAGTAAGAGGCTACTTAAACCTTCTCTGAAGCAGGGATGAATTTCTGGAAGCAGGTTCGCTAAGCCTACATATCATGTGTCTATGGTACATGACTTAAGGACTAAGCTCTGATCTCCCCATTAAATAAGATTTAAAAAAAAAATAATGAAATTTAAAAAATGAATCTATTTATATAAGACCTATTTATGTAGGGTAATTACACTTAAATATTAATTTTTTTTGTTTTATGCCTCCCCTTCCCCCTAGGAATTCAAGAATCCCTATAGGTGAGATATACCTCACAGTTTGAAAAACTTTGCTCTGTGAGTACTTCTATACATAATGAACATTGTTTAGCAACTCTTCCATAAGTCAGACAGCTATGAAGGCAACTCTTTTGAAATCATTTCTTTTAAACCTATTTTTAAACATCCCAAACAGATCAAAACACATTTTGAACAGTAAAACAGTATGCTTTTCTCCACAGTAGGTCCATTAAGTCTTCTGAAGTTCATCTATACTAGTGTTAACTGAAGTCATCCTTTAAAAAATATTCTCTTGCACTGCCTGGAAGTAAGCCAAATGGTTATCAGTGGGAGAACATAAGTGGCATTTCAGAAGGTTTGATCATAGAACACATGTGGCTTGACATTTTCACAATACCATAGACAGTAAGCAATGCCAGAATGGGGATAATGCAGTTTGTGATCAGAATCTGGGAAAACAATGCTATAATTCTGTTAAAAAAATTTTTTAAGAACAGCCCTGTTACTTCTTTAAGTTATATTGAGCTCCTGGTGAAGAAACACTTTACACCAGTGTAGATGGGTATCTGTCTGCAACTTATAGTCTTAAAGAGTCTCCTAATGGGGGTAGTAAGAGGTTAAGTGACTTGTCCAAGGTTATACATATATATATATATATATATATATATATATATTAATAATAAAACAATAAGCATTTATATAGTACTTTGGGGACAGTTAGGTGTCCTAGTAAATAGGACACCTGAGCCTGGTGTCAGGAAGACTCATTTTTCCAAATTTGAATCTGGCCTCAGACACTTACTAGCTGTGTGGCTCTAGGCAAATCACTTAATTCTTTTTACCTCTTTCCCGGAGAAGGAAATAGCAAACCTTTCCAGTATCTTTGCCAAGAAACCCCCCAAAATAGGTCATGAAGAATTGAACACAAGTGAAAATGACTGAACAACAACACAGAGCCCTTATAAATTTGTAAATGATTTCAGTATGGTATGTCATTTGATCATCACAATACTGTGATGTATATGCATTATTTGGAGCCTTATCTCTCTCTCTCCACCATATTGTCTCATTGTCACTTATATATAAGTATCAGGGTCAGCCTTGACCTGAGGAAGAGAGAATTTGGTTAAATATTAACTAGGACTACAATAATAATAATATGAGATACAAGATAATGATATAATATAATAATGGTTGTATGACTATGTGATATATTTTCAGATATTAGGGAAATTTTCTATTTGGGAGAAGAGTTTAGTTTGAAGGCAAAATCTTACATTAGGCAATATCTTGGGATTTCTTCTAGTCTGTGGTTCTCATTTAGTGGTTCTCAATCCTTTTAGGCATTCTTGCTGTTTTCCAAGGTATTTGTGTTAAAAGTTCTTTAATAGTGCTTTAACAATAAATAGTTGCAAAATATTATATATATATATAAAATATAATATAATATAATAAAATTATATAATATATTATATTATATATAGTATATATAATATATTATATTACTCTGGTGATTCACAATACATTTTGATTTGTGGATCAAGAAGTATTGGGAACTACTTTTCTCATCCTATGATTTCATGAGGTAAAATGTTTAAAATAACTTAAAAGAAGAGATTTCTTACAGTTGACATAGAAAAAATTGAACAATAGCTACTCTAGAAAGTTTTAAAAGCAGCATGAAGCCTTGTTTATCTGGTAGTATATAGTCATAATCTTCCCTGAAGGTGGGAAGAATAGTCTCTCAAAATCCTTTCAAGTGCTCTGGTCCATGAATCCTGTCTCTAGAAATCAGTAGTTTCTTTGTCAAGATACCACATGAACAGTTAATTAGAAGAAATGGTTTCAATTAATCTAAGCAGCTCCTCCCTTAATAATTGAGTTCATCTCATTTTCCATGGCAAGCAGAGAAAATTTGAAAGGAGAATAAAAATTACATAAGCATGACTAGTGGGTTCCCTTCAATCTATGAAAAAAAATTCCTAGACTAGAGTTTGGCCTCTCTAGAAAAAGGAGAATATTTTTAGCCCCTTCAATTCTTTAGTATGTCCTCTATCTCTCATAGATATTCTCTCTCTCTACTGCTGAAGAGTTCAACCCATCAGCATCTTCTCAACTTGTAATTCTTGCCTATTTCCTCACCGAGATCCCCCCACGGCAGTCCACCCATTATATGGACAGATCTTTCAATTGTGAATTTTCTTCAGCAGTCTGGAACCCTTTCTTGAGGTCATGCAACTAGGTCTTGGGTTCTCTATGTAGTCACCAAATGAACAAGTATGCATAATCTTCTGAATATTTGAGCATTGTCTGATTCTATAAAAATATGATTTTTTTTGAAACTCAGTGTTTTATAATATCTGTAGCTCTTTTCTCCTCCATCATCTGCATAGTTGAGAACAGACTACATTGGAACAGATCACCTTTCTAGTTCTCAACTATCAGGACTTCTAGTTACTAAAAAAGTTTTCTGTTTTTGTTGTTTACTTGTGTCTGACTCTTCATGACCCAATATGGAATTTCTTGGCCATTTCCTCTCAATCTCATTTTATAGATGAAGAAACTGAGGCAAACTCAAATGACTTGCCTAAGGTCACACAGCTAGTGAGTGTCTGAGATCAAAATTGAACTTAGATCTCCCTGACTCTAAGTTCAGTGCTCTATCCATCAAGCCACCTTGCTGTCTCCTGGTAAGACATATTGTCCCTGCAATTACTTCCTCCAATAGTTTTTCCTCATGCTCTACACTTGGAAAACACTTTGTCAGAGTTTCAGGCCCCAGATGTTTCAGTGACATCAATCTTTAGAGCATATGGCATTGTAGGGAGTCTGCTCTGAAGAAGATTCACATCTCTTATGGATGCTGAGCCTTAGGGTCTTAAATGCTCTCAGAGCCTGTACTTCTAGGGGCTGAGAGATTGAGAGTGGTCTACCAAAATGAAGTAATTTTGGGGGTTACTATGGAGTAAGGTTCTTTTACCACTTTGGGGTGAAGTTAGTCAACAAGCAGTTATTTACAAAGCACTATGATGATTGCTAGTGGTACAAACAAATCCCATCGCTGAGGAGTTTTCCTTATAATGGGTGGTACAGTGGATAGAACACTGGCTTTGGAGTCAGTAGGACAGGATTTCTTAGACATTTACTAGCTGTTCATTCAGGACCATCTCCAGTCATCCTGATTCATATCTGACCACTGGACCCAGATGACTTTGGAGAAAAAAGTGAGGCTGGTGACAACACAGCATCCCCTCACTCAAATCCAATTCATGTGCATCACCTTGCTGATGTCATGGTTCTTCGAGAATGAAAGACAAACTTTATAACACATACATAGGTAGTTATATATAAGACAATTAGAAAATTATAGTCAAATAAACTTAGAGGAGAAGGTACTAGCATATTGGGGGGAGTCAGGGGATGAGTAAAGACCTCTTACAGAGGATGTCATTTGAGTAGAATTTTTAAGGAGAATTAGGTATTAATTCTTCATTGACCATGATACCAAGATGGAATTTCCTGATGTCACTACTCACTTGCATTTGAATCTTTCTTGTGTTTGGAGTAACCAGTAAGGAAAGTTGTCACTGGGCACTGACTCCATACTCAGTAATACTTCCCTGCCCCCTTGGAGGGGAAGGATCTTATCCAATCGATTCTTCTTTGTTTTGTTTCAGGCAAACTTCTATATCCTTAGCCCTTTAATTCAGTCAGTTGAAGGAAAAATTCTTCCCCTTACCTACTTTCCCCTATACTTTCAAGCTTTTCCAATAGTTCCATATCCTTCTTTTTTTGTCCTGCTTTACTTTTTTTAATTTTTATTTTTTAGGTTTTTGCAAGGCAAATGGGGTTAAGTGGCTTGCCCAAGGTCACACAGCTAGGTAATTATTAAGTGTCTGAGACCGGATTTGAACCCAGGTACTCCTGACTCCAGGGCTGGTGCTTTATCTACTATGCCACCTAGCCGCCCCTTTGTCCTGCTTTATTGTACTCTATGAAACTACTATTCAACTGTGAAGAACCCCTTTCCCCCCATTAACAGGATCACTGCTGAGATTCATATGGTTTAGAGGAAAGATTTATTGAGTCAGTCAGTGTTAAAATCTCCTTTTATTAGGTATGCTTGAGAAAAGACTCCAAGGGAATTCTCCAAGAGATAGCTCGTATCAAAGAGATACCTAAAAGACTGGGAATTATGGACAATAAGGGAAATTAAAGAAGTCCATTGTGTTCATTATACTGGGGTTAGGGCCAATGTTCCTGAGTCAGAGTAGCTCCTCAATTACCTTATACTTAGTGCTGAACTGATATTTTCAAAGTGTAACTAGAAAGAAGCAGGTAAAGGATATGACTAATCATATTGCCAGAGTTTTCAGGACATCAAAGGAAGACAGAATCCATGATGGTCTAAGGCAATGGTGTCAAACTAAAATTGAGGCCATATATATCCATAAAAATTCTCCCCAGGTTGTATATTAACTTGGTTTTCAAATGTAATATTTTATCATAATTTTATCTACTTTGTTAAATATTTCCAATTATATATTAATCTTGCTCAGGATGACCATCAAGAGTGTGTATGACCATGTGTAACATACTACTGATCTAGGGCTCTTGGGTTTATGCTTTAGAGTAGTATATTAGGAATCAGGATACCTCTTAGATTAGAGTTACTTAAATGATTTTAAAATGAAGCATAATTCCTATTCAGGTAAGGATATCAGTTTTATGGTCACAGTGAGGATGTCATCAACCAGAAATTTGGAGTTTTCTAGGGTGTAATGTTGCCAATATGAAAGTTTTGGATATACAGAATTCTTAATGATTATTGAAGACAGGAAGAGGAAATCAAGAGGAAGTGATATGATTAGAAATAGACAACTTGTTGAACCCAGAAAGTTTATAGCAAGAAAGCCCTCCAAACCCAGCTCCATTCCCTCATCCCCATTCTAATACTAATTTCTTCACTACATATTCTTTCCATCTTTTGTGAAAACAGAAACCTGGAACTCTCTAGTGAACACTGTATCCCTGGCTCCATTTTTCTAGTACTGGATACTCTTTTTTCCAGACACTCAGAATCATTGGGTTAGGAAGAAGAATCGACATATTCCTATCTCTTTATGCCATCTCCAGACCATCTTTTTGCCACTATCATTTGAGATTTGTTCCATCTATCCATGTTATCCAATCTAGATCCTTTCCATAGTAATATACCAGAATTCTAAGTGATTGTTTTTTCTGTCTTAAGGAATTCCATTTTTGCCTGATGGTCTTCCTTTTTCCTTTTAATCTCTATTTTCACTCAGAGCTTCAGTGTATATATATGATTTTCCACTTCAACTTCTGGCCTTTCCAATTCATTAGTTTCCTTATGTCTTTATTCTACTTCAGTCACCTAGTGCAATGGTTAAACCCTTGACTTCACTAATGTGCATTAGAACATGAAAATGTGTATGTATATAAGTTTGTCTTGGCAAGAAGGGCAACTGCGTATGAGACAGAGATGAAGGAAGAGAGTTCCTGGCTCCTCAATAGCTAATGATCATACAAAAACAAAAATCAAATTGTCTTAAATTCAGTGACTCTAAACTCTATTGGAGTAAACAAAGTGTATGTATGTATGTATGTCTATATATAATATATATATATATATACATATATATATATATATATATGTATGTAATTTTTGGTGGTGAAGGCACTTGTAACTGGAGGAATAAGAAAAGGCCTGATGTAGGAGTTGGCACTTACTTAAAATGCACTTTGACCAAAATTTGGGATTCTGAGAGGTAGAATTGAAGGTGAGGCAGAGTTCTAAGACTGGGAGATAGGTTTGGTAAACACATGGTCCTAAAAATAGAAATGAAACTCTTACCAAAGTTGAGAGAGCTAGACCATCAGAACATGGAGCCATTGCTTATACTTTAGCAAGATATACTATGGAACTACAGATGGTTCCAGGTGAGAGATCATTGAGTAAAGGAAAGAGGAAAAACAGATATGTAGTCATAGTTGGCACTTCCTTGATAGGGGAGTACTAAGATAGCTATTTTTCCACCTGACCCTAATTATAGAGAGACCTACTATCTTCCAAGGGCATATATCCAGGAAATAATGGAGAACCTACTAATACATGTCAAATTTGATTGATTCTACCCTGTTTTGGTGATTCATATGGGCAAGAACCATATGATTGGAAGCAATAACAAAAAAAATTGTAGGAATTTTAAAATATTGGGTAAGAAATGAACAGCTTTAAAGGTACAGATGCTATCCTCATTAATACTGCTTATGAAGATAAGGACCTCAAAGAAGAATTAAGGAAGTAAAGAACTAGCTAAAAAAGATGGTTTCAGAACTTTAGCTCTGATTTTCTGGACCATAGTCACAAATTATATGTTCTAATGTGGAATTTCAAAAATCAAATAAAAAATGTTTTAAACTGAAAAAGAAATGTGAGAGAAAAAAGCTACCCATTTATACTTAGGAAAACAATAGCAAAACAGAATTGTTATTGAAATTCATTAAAAGAGCTTTCTAAGTTCCTTAAAATCACTATGGTAAGAGCTGGTTTAACCAATTTAATAATTGGAAATTTATGTCAATAAACCCTGACTTAATGCCACCATTATATTTACAATAGTAATAATATATGCTCATAATGTGTTCTTAAGGCACTATGAGGTTTAAAATACCTTGTGGATTATCAAAAAAAGATTAGAGTATATTTAGTTCTATTGTTAAGTATTTTTTATCGTAATTTAAAGCATTACAAAATATATATATATATATATATATATATATATATATAAATATATTTATGGTACTTACCACAATACCATAAAAAAATGACAACAAAGAACAGTGAAAAAGATGGCCTGATAATTATAGGAGACAAAATTCAAGAAAGGGCAAATCAATAAAACCCACAGTCTCAGATATCTATACACAAGTGCACAAAGAAAAGGTAATAAAGAAGGTAAACCATTTATCTTAATATTCAAAGAGTCAAGTTTAACCTCTAGATGAATGACTGGAATATAACTTTGGAAGGTTTTAACCACAAAAACAAATTCGTTAAAGGGGGCGTGGGGTGAAACAGAATAGAATATTAAGATATATTCATAAGAAGATATTCAGGAATCAAAGGAAGGAAGCATGATGGAGAACATTTGGGTGAAGACCAATAGAGGTAGAAACAGAAGCAAGATTGTCAATAGAGTATACTATAGCCCAACTGGACAAAAAGAAAAAATGGATGAGGTTGCAGCATTGGCTTCCATTAACATAGGCCACAAATCATTTATAATGAAATAGATGAATCTTAGGGAATTGCCTGAATTTTAGAGATATTAAGTGATTTATTTGAGGTCACACAACTACTATCAGAAACAAGACTCAAATTAAGCTAGGGGTTTAGTACTCCATTCCTATATCACATTGCCTCACCAATCTGTATTGTTTCATTTTGCAGTGATTTAAACCACAATAAAATATGTTTAATACTAAAACTTAGCAAAGTCTAATTTTTTTAATTATCCAGAAAGCACTCTTGAAAATCATGTCTTAAGATCATCATTTTAGTATTTCTAATAGCTGCATCCTCAGGTACTTGCTACCTGTATGACCCTTGGCAAGTCATCAATTTCCTCATCTTTAAAATTAATTGGAGAAGGAAATGTCAAATCACTTCAGTATCTTTTCCAAGAAAATTCCAAATGGGTTCATGAAGATGAATGAAATGATTGAACAACAATAGTGACAGTGGGGCAAGATTTGTATTTTTTAAAAATATTTTTATTTATTTGTTTTTCCAACAACATGCAACAATAGTTTTCACCATTTATTTTGCCATGCTTTGAGTTTTACATTTTTCTCCCTCCCTCACTACCCCCCACCCCCTGTCTAATATAGGCTAGACATGTGAATTTATGCTAGACATAAATTCATGTTAATCTTGTGAAAGAAGAATCCAATTCAAATGGAAGGATAAAAACATGAGAGAGGGGAAAAAGTGACAATATATATGACAACTTTTAAAAATTGAAGATAGTAAGCTTTGGTCTGCATTTAAACTCCACAGTTCCCTTCGGATGTGAATGATGTTTTCTATCACAAGTCTTTTTAAAATTGTTCTTGATTATCATCCTGCTGAAATGAACAAGTCCTTCTTAGTTGATCATCACCTAGTGTTGCTATTAGTATGTATAATGTGCCACTGGTCCTGCTCAATTTATTCAACATCAGTTCTTGTAAGTCCTTCCAGGCTTTTCTGAAATCCTGTCCCTCATGATTTCTTATATAGAACAACAGTATTACAATACATTCATATACCATAATTTGTTCAGCCATTTCCCCAGTTGATGTGTATCTCCTCAATTTCCACGTTTTTGACACCACAAAAAGAACTGCTATGAACATTTTTGTACATGTGGGGTTTTTCTTACCCTTTTTCATGATCTCTATGGGATACAGACCTAGTAGTGGCATTGTTGGATCAGAGGTTAGGCACAGTTTCATTGCCCTTTGGGTATAATTCCAAATTACCCTCCAGAAAGACTGAATCAGTTCACGACTCTACCAAAAATGCATTAGTGTCTCAATTTTCCCACATCCCCTCCAACACTGATCATTTTCCTTTTTTGGTCATATTGGCCAATCTAACAGGTATGAGGTAGTACCTCAGAATTGTTTTTATTTGCATTTCCCTAATCAATAATGATTTAGAACAGTTTTTCAAGTGACTGTAGACAGCTTTAATTCCTTTATTTGAGAATTGTCTTTCCATATCCTTTGACCATTTATCAATTGAGCAATGACTTGTTTACTTATAATTTTGACCAGTGGTGCAATTCAAATAAATTAACAACCCTAATGACCATTTTAAGTATACAAAAAGGTATAATGAAAGGTGATTTAATATTCCATGCATTTAATACTCAAATAAGAATAAAAAAGGTACGCAAAACTAAATTATATTAGTCACAGAAGTAAATATATCCTTATGGAACAAAAGCAGCCATATGACCATAGCAGTCAATTTTGAAAATATACAGAACCAAAATTCATTCTTCCTCTTCTCTTATTTTTCTTCTTCCATGGTGATAAGAAATGGGTGATAAGATAACCCTTGAAATCTATATTTCTATTAGTTCACTGTGTCCCAGTTTTCCTATTGGTTTCATCATTCAGGGGAACAATAGCACATGGGAATTTTGGGTATAACACAAAACAGTCACACCCCCCTTGTTGTTTAGCACTTTTTCCTCTTTTTGTTAGATGGTCATGTACTGAAGTAACAAAAATGAGGGAATTAAAATGTATTTCATCAAAGGTATAATGAGTTTTAAAAAATGAATAAATAAATATTACAAGCATAGCTCCATCCATTTTTTTTCACTTATGGATGGAATGAGCATCATTATGGATACTTAGAAAACTCTGTTGCAAATATGAACATTAAAAAAGAATAAGAACATAAATTTGTTATTTCCACACTGGGCACTGCCTGATTACAAGTGCCATTTTAACAATCAGTTTGCCAAACTCAACATAAAATTAGGTATTGGTTCTGCTGAACTGGTGCAAACTGGCTTAATCCCACCACTGAATTTGACTCAGTGCTCTCCATATTTTAAAAATAAGTGCTTTTTTTCGGAAACACTAGCTTTAAAAGTTGTTTCCCAATTTAATACTTTCTTTTAAATCTTGGCTGCATTGGTTTTGTTTGTGCAAAAAATTTTCAATGTAATGTAATGCATTATCCATTTTATCTTTAAAATGCTCTCTATCTCTTCTTTGGTCATAAACTATTCCCCTTTCCAAAATTCTGACAGTTAAGCTATTCCTTGTTCTTATTGACTTAAGCCATCACCTTTTTTTTTGTCTTAATCCTGTATCCATTTTGACCTTATTTTGGTGTTGAGTGTGAGACATTAATCTAAGCCTAGTTTCTGCCATATTATCTTCCAGTTTTCCCAGCAATTTTTATTGAAGCATGAGTTCTTATCCCAGAAGCTGAAATCTTTGGTTTTATCAAGGGCAAGATTTGTTAATAGATTTCTAATTTTTAGACTGTCTAAACCAATTTTTACTGAGTCATAACTTTCAGTTGCTTGGAAGTCCCACTTAATATATCCCTAGGAACAACTGCTGGCAAGGACCAGTCTTACATTTTGAGACACAGACTTCTTCATCTGATTTTTAGATGGCATGCCAATTCCAAGGGAAGGGGTCCTATAACCCTATTTTTTTTATTTTCACTATACCATCAAAGACTTCAGAGGACTTGTTAAGTGAAGTGCCAAATTCAGCAGCTCCTTTTTGAGCATGAGAAATGAGATGAATTATGCAAATACATTTCTGCAGTTCTACTAGAAGAAATAGATCAAATTTTTGGAAAGGGTGTTGCATCCAGAATGACTTTTTTTTTAAGATCTATTTTTCTTCTGTGAGAATTGTGGTATTGTGAGATTGTTGGGTTTTTGTTTTTGTTTTATTTTTTAATTCAGGCAAGACTTCAAAGAAGAAGTTTATGCATAAGATGTCAAATATTTTGGTTCATCTTATAGTTTTCCGGTTTTGGAGGAACTAATCTGTCATCAGACCTTTTCCTATCATTCTGGGCAATCAGTCATCTAAATACTCCAGTCTAGGCAAATCACATAAGCCTTACTTCCAAAATCTGGTATAAATTAATGGACTGGGATGGTATCATTAAAGGACCAAACCATTTTCTTTAAACATTTCTGAATTATAGGGAAATACCATTCATGACTATTCTATTTTTGACTTTCAATCCTACTATCTATTATAATAAAGTGATAATGACATACTAATATTTTATGATTTCTTGAGCTATTTAAAATATTGTTATTTGATTCTCATGACAACTCTGGGAGGTGGGCATTATTATCATTTCCTTTTAAAAATGAGGAAGTTGGGGTTTAGAGAAGGTAAATGACTTGTCCAGTTTGTAAGCATCTGAGGTAGGATTTAAACTTGAATCTTTAGTTGCCAAGTCCTTTTCATTATCTCTTACAACACTTTAAGACTCTTAATGCTTTTTAAATGTTTTAGTTAACTAACTTTTACTCCTTGTCATAGACTAGCTTCCAAGTCATGGGGTAAGCAGAGATTAATAGCCTGGGCATAGTATGAAGAACAATAGAATTGGATTTGAAAGACCTGGGTTGGGTCGGCTAGGTGGCGCAGTGGATAGAGCACTGGCCCTGGAGTCAGGAGTACCTGAGTTCAAATCCAGCCTCAGACACTTAATAATTACCTAGCTGTGTGGCCTTGGGCAAGCCACTGAACCCCATTTGCTTTGCAAAAAAAAAGACAAACCTAAAAAAAGAGAGAGACCTGGGTTCAAATCTTGCTTCAGCCACTTTACTATCTTTATAGATCTTTGGGCACAGCATTGAGCTCTCTGACTCAGTTTCCTCATTTGTAAAATGAGGTTAACAATAATTCTGTATAGTTAGCAAGTGTTTGTTAAATATCTACTATATGATAGGCAATGCGCTAAGTCCTGGATATAAAAAAGAAAAACAAAACAAAATTGCAAAAGTAGTAAGTTTTTCAAAAAGTACATAGTCTAATGGAGAAGATAACATGCATGTATAGTTCTCTACAAACAAGATAAATACAGGGCAAATTGGAGGTTATCTCAGAGAGAAGGTCATGTTTATCCTTCATTCTTGAACATACCATGACAGTCATGTGCACTGGATTTGAGTGAGGGCTGCTGTGCTAAGTCACCAGCTTCACTTTCTCCTCCAGAGTCATCTGGATCCAGAAAAAAAGATTCCATAATTAAGAAGGATGAGGAAATACATCTTACAGAAGATGGGACTTTACCTGATTTTTGAAGGAAGCCAGGGAAATCAAGAGGTGGATAGAAGGAAGGAGAGACATGAGGAACAAGCCATAGGGTCATTAAATCTCAGAGTACATTGTAGGGAGTAAGGTCTAAGAAGTCTGGAAAGGGAAGAAGGGGACATATAGGAAAGGGCTTTAAAAGTCAAGTATAGGATTTTGTATACAGTCTTGGATGTAATAGGGAACATGGAGTTTATTGAATGTAGTGGGAAGAAAGGTATGGTAAAATCTGCATGTTAGCACTTACCTAACATTGAATTCTTTTGAGAATCAAATGAGATAATGTATGTAAAGTATTTTGCAAATCTTAATGTACTCTATATACATATATATGTGTATATATATATATATATATATATATAGAGAGAGAGAGAGAGAGAGAGACATAGATAGATAGATAGATAGATACTGCCTATTTCAAAATCCTGGTATCTTTTCATAATGTTTATTTATCTCCCATAGTCCAGAGTGTACACAGTGAAATGATGTCACTGTCTTTTAAATCTCTTGTTTTAGGGATTCACAAATGGGAACACATACTTAATTTGGGCTGTGGATTTCTTATTTTCATTTGTGATTAGCCTGAGGTAGAGTGGTCTATCTTAAAATGGAGAGGGTTCCTCCTAACTGGTGGTCTTTGTTTTTGTTTATTTTTACAGTTTTATTTTTTCATTTAACTTTTATTTTCAGTTCCAAATTCTCTCACTCATTCTATGACTTCAATCCCCAATTGAAAGGCAAAAATTACAATATACATTATGCAAATGAATTCATGCAGAACATATTTACATATTAGTCATGTTCTGAAAAAAGAAAGATTAAAAATATGCTTCAATTTGTACTTCGAGTCAATCATTTGGAGGTGGATAGCATTTTTGATCATGAGTCCTTTGAAATTGTGATGCATCATGGTATTAATTAGAATTACTAAGTCTTTCACACTTGATTATTTTTACACTATTGTTGTTACTATGTAAGTTGTTCTCCTGGTTATATTCATATCACTCTGTATCATTTTATCTAGGTACTAGTGACCAATGAGTAAGGCTGGAAAAAGACTTGTTGAGGAAGTTATAATGGGGGTTCCATTACAAGTTGGACTAGATGCCCTCTGGGGTTCTTTTCAAGTTGTAAATTTTATGATTATGTAAAATTCACAGACAATTTTTGAACATAAGTTCAATGATTCAAGGAACAGGTAAGAGATTGCAACTAAGAATTGATAGAGTCAGGCTTGGAGTCAACATCCATGTTGCTTCTCTTTATCTTGTGGAGGAAGTTTCCAGCCCTAGAGTTTCCTTTTTCAATAACAGCCCATGTCTAGACTACTTTCCCCTTTTTCCCAAATCCACAAAACAATATTTACTTATATTGAACTGGTGTTTGATAACAAAGATAAGTTTTTTCAAACATTGCTGTTTTTAGATTACAAAATTCTGAGTGAATGAAAGGAATCCCCTACACCCTCAATTTGAATATTATTTCTTTTTTTTTTAAGTTTGTGCAAGGAAAAAGGGGTTATTAAGTTTGTGCAAGGAAAAAGGGGTTAAGTGGCTTGCCCAAGACCACACAGCTAGGTAATTATTAAGTGTCTGAGGTCAGATTTGAACTCAGGTACTCCTGACTCCAGAGCCATGCTTTATCCACTGCACCACCCAGCCACCCCTTGAATGTTACTTCTTAATCAGCTAGCTCCTTCTATTGGTAAAGACTGACATCACACTGGCCTTTGAGATTAATTTCATGTCTCTGAGCTCATGTCTTGCCACTCTCGGTAGAAAGAAAAAAATCTGATTATCTTTAGAGAAAAAGAATATTTTATATTCGCAATTTTTTGGAGAGTAGCTGTGAATAGCAATACTAGAAAGTCATTGAAGTGTTTTGGCACCACAAATTTTTACGCACCTAAAATAGCAAGTAGTGAAAGTTGGAAAAAAACCCAGCCTTTGTACATTTTTTTTTAGGGAAAGACACATTGGGGCCTGTATTTTAAACAGGAAACTAGCTAGTTTTGGTTATATAGTGGGTAGGAATAAGCTTATTTTTGTATTTTTTTTTAAATCCCCAAATTATCTAACAAAATGCCTGGTACATAATAGGCATTCAATGAATTATCAGTGCTTGATTGATTACCTCTCCATTTACCCAAGCAATCCTTTTATGATCCTAGAATTTGAGCTAGATTTCACAGATGAGGAATCTGAGGTTTAAGGTTAAATGGTTTATCCAGGGTTATTCATCAAGTCTCCTGAGTCTTGGTGGTCTCATGGATTTTTTCCACTATAGCACAATGTCATTATGGTTGAAAAATGAAATGTAAAAGTAAATGTAAAAATGCTCTGGAAAACATGGGTGACTTTATAACATAAACTTTGGAATTTTGTGGCATTTGTTCAGGGAGAACAAGTTCATCTTTGGCAAAGTCAATTAATTAGTTGTTTTGAATAGAATTTGCCCTGGCCAGATGTGGTACAGCAAGCCTATAATCTCTGCTCCTGGGGAGGCTGTTGTGGATAACTTGAGTTTGGGAGTTCTGAGCTGCAATTATGCTAAACCTATAAGGTTTCTGAATTCCAGTCTCAGTATGGTGAACCCTTGGTAGCTGGAGCCCACCTCCCCCCCCCCCCCTTTTTTTGATCAAGGCTTTCCAATAGACCAATAATTTGTAACTTCTCTTGCCTGGATTTATTTTCCAGGTTGTTTGCTTTTCCTAAAATGTACTTAAAAATTTCTCTTTTTCAGCCTTTTGGCTTTGTTTGATTGGAGTCTTGGTGACTCGTAGAGTCCTTAGTTTCCATTTATCCAATTATGATTTTTAGGGTTTTCTTTTCTTCAGATAGATTTTGTTTCCTTTTCCAGTTGGTTAATTTTAGTTTTAAATGATTTGTATTCCTTTTCCAGTTGGTTAAATGTTACTTTTTGATGAGTTATATTCTTTTCCCAATTGGTCATTTTTACTTTTCAAGGAGATGATTTCTTCAGTCAATTATATTTATTTTTTATTTTTTTATGTTTTTTTCAAGGCAAATGGGGTTAAGTGGCTTGCCCAAGGCCACATAGCTAGGTAATTTTTAAGTGTCTGAGACCAGATTTGAACCCAGGTACTCCTGACTCCAGGGCCGGTGCTTTATCCACTGTGCCACCTAGTCGCCCCTCTTCAGTCAATTTTAAATAATGCATGGCTCTCATTTTTCTCCCCCTTTATTTCACTTCTTTGGCTTTTAAAAATCCTGTTTGAGCTCTTTCATAAGGTTTTAGCTTTGAAGTCAATTCATAAAGTACATTGGGACTTCATATGTAGGCGATTTGTCACTACTTTCTTCTTCTGAGGTAATATTTTTCATTCCCATCTGAATAATAGTATTTTATGGCTAACATTCTTTTTTATTTTTTGCTCATTTTGATAGTTGAATTCTATTCTTGGGGTTCAGGGGATATAGTCCCAAGCTTTTTGTGCTGGGGCCAGGAACTTGGTCCCTGGCTGATAGCTTGCCAAGGTGTTGCCTATGCAGAAGTTTATTTCCTTCTTTATGCTGAGGCTGTGCCTATGCCTGTGCAGTGGTTTTTTTCCCAACCCAGTTTTATCTGATGCCCCAGTATTCCTAGTACTCAAACTTTGTCTGGGCTTGGGACCCTCCTTGCTGGTCTGCTATCTAGCTGACTTGTTGAGCCCAGACCTGAGCTGCAATGTGGCTAAGAGCCTCCCACTGGTTTTCCCATTCTCCCTTCTAGGCTAGGCTATCTTTTTCTGTCACCACTTTTTTCCCTTTCTTTCTTCCCTGCCCCCAAGAGGAAGACCTTTACTGAAGATCCTCCACAATATCTTGAGTTGAGAACTGTTTTGCTCTTTTTTTGGGGGGGGGGATCTGTAGCTGTAAGGTAGAAGTTTCATTTAAAGTTGTGTCAGGGAAAGTTCCAGGAGCATGCTAGCTTTGTGCCACTATCTTGACTCCAGGGGGGCTCCCCTCTTCTCCTGCCCCGCCAAATACCACCAGATTACCTATAGTGAGATGAATGAGCCCTTTCAAAAATAGATTGGGTCATAGATTTTTGTGCTAAAAAGCTGTGGAGTTGGGCTTGTAATTGGCTGCTATACTTCAAATTTAGAGAAAGAATCAGTTTCAAAAAATAAAACAAAAAACCTATAACCCTAATGAACTTCAGAAGTTGTTTAATTCTGGTAAAACTTGTTCTTTTAACTAAAATGAAACTTTAGAACTGTACTTTCATATTTTATAATCATACTTTCTGAAGCAAGAGCAAATGGTAGCACAAACTTATATCACATCTTTTTGGGGATAAAAGGCAGTAATTTATAAACTATGCTCTGGGATCAAACCAGGCTCAGTCCAATCTTCTATTATGACTTGTAACTTTTATGTACCACAAA